>NW_027466243.1:170000-242500 GCF_046127955.1 Nelusetta ayraudi
ACTCTGCATTATAACTTCTATTACACTCTAAATAACTCACTCCAATATAACTGCACTCGTCCTTCTCTCACATTACATTGGATCACAATGACCAAACAACACAACAAAGACAATGATCCAACTGTACTGCCACGTCCAGACGCAGTGTAGGTCTGTAGGCCTCTTGGACCTTCATGTGAACCACTGCGTGTTGACTGGAGGTGAAACATGACTGACTGCTGTCCTCCTACCTGGACAATGCAATCTCACTTTCATTCTGCTGCAGATGGCCATTTTCATTTTACACCGTCCAAATTTACAGCTCAGGGCGCTGGGACGAATTCCAAATTGTGTGCAGATACAGGCCTACATTTCAAATAATTATGAGAAAAATCCAACGTAAAGAGAGCACTTCCATTAGGAAATAGTCAACATGAAATTTCGTCTTCTACTGACACCTGCTGGTCAAACTGAATAGTTGCAAATATTGTGAACAAGTTGTCATCTAATTCTAATCCTAAACAATATGGCCATTCGAAGTCAAGTATTAAGACAATTAATCAGGTTTGTACTGCTTGATTGAACACATTCATCCCGTTCCAGTGCACTAAAACCCACTTCCCTTCAGGACCGTGTCAGCGAAGCCAAAACTTCCTTGAGTGACGCTGTTTCCCAGCATGCAATGCGAGCTAGCGATTCACAATACTATTTCGTCACAAACATGGATGTAAAAAATAAAAAAAGGAAAAAGGGAAAAATGAAACTTCAGGAACACCAACCATTGCAATACAAGCAGAACTGGGCCGAAGTTTTATATTATGTACACCAAAATACAGCCTTCTGGTGGACAACCTATTTAATCCGTGTCTTCCTATGGCTCTTCTGTGGGTGAAAGCTCGTTGTAGAAATCACGTGCTGGGTAGGTCACCCCTCCAATCACCTCGGGGAAGGTCTAAGACAAGAGCCAATGGTTACCCTTGCAGGGTATCACCTGATACGGGTGAGCGAGTGAACAGAAAATATCGTTCAACGTGTGCAGTCGTAACAGGAGAAGCTTGCTGGTGGAAATGATGCACTACAAGTCGATGTGACACTAATTAATGCGATGGATGAGGCAGAGCAATGCTCCAGAACCTGATTCAGATTCAGACTACTCTCCCTCCACTTTTTTTATTTCATATGAGCGTTTAAAAAAAACAACATAATGATAATCGAATAAACTTTAGTTTATTAATCTGAATTAAAACAAGTAGGTTTTGCCCTTACAAGGTTGTAGGTTTGTTATAGATGAGTTCCTTTGTTGTAGTTTGGTGCTTGAAAAACTATATATGGGATGTACCATGACCTGAGGGATTTCCTCATCCCATCCCAGCTTGGTTCTGATGCTGAATGTGAATGTATCTTGCTGTACATCCCACTGAGTTCCAAGGGCCCTCTCCATAGGGAGCTGGTCTCTGTCAAGGTTAATTGTTTTTACCTCTTTAGCTCTCTGCTCTTCAGGAATGGCGGCCAGCACCGAGCGATGATTGCTCACCCACTTATTGAACTTAAATCCACCTCTATCGCACAGGTCTGTTAGCTGCTGGTACAGATGTATTGCTTGTTCCACCGTGCTGACGGCCTTTAGACAATCATCCACGTAGAGATTTTGACAAACAGTGTTTATAACCTCGGCTGGGAAGTCATGCTGATTGTCGTCGAATGAAGCACAGCTTGGGGATGACACTGCCCCAAAGATGTGGACCAGCATCCTGTGCTCTTGTAGGTCCTTTGTAATGTCCCCATCTGGCCACCAGAGGAAGCGTAAGAAGTTTACATCCTGGTTGGAAACTCTTGCTTGATGAAACGTTCCCTCAATGTCAGTCATGAATGCTACAGGGCCTTGGCGAAAACAAAGCAGCAAACCTAGCAGTGTACTTGTCAAATTGGGACCCTGCAGGAGCTCTTTATTTAATGATGTTCACTCACTTTCAATCTCACAGCCACTAAAAAACCTGATTGTGATTGAGAGGTCCTCAGCAGCCAATCACTGTTGGGAGTCCAGCCTTCAAACAATCCTCCTGAATCCAGACTCACATCTGTGAGCATCTGGAACTTTGGCCCCGATCCTCCACACCACACAACTTGGGATGACAGCGCCACCTACCTGTATCCTTTCAGCAGCCAGTCCATCCTCTGACCCGTTTCCACTGTGGCCTGTTGTGTCATCTGGACCGGAGTCTGGATCATCAGTGTCCAGGTTCATGGAATCTGTCAGAGTGCCGCCGTCCTGTGATGTAATGATAGAGAATCACTCTATTTATACTAATGTGCAGAACCACTGGAGTGTCATTTCTTCACTGCTATCAGCAACAAGCATTTGGTGTCACACTGGTGTACAACACTTATGGGCTAATTAATAAGAAATGACATATTTATGAATCACCCGTAATGCCCAGATTGTTGCTGCTTATCTGCTGATATGAGCCGTCAACTGTTGCAATATAGAACCACGGGCAGGAAATTACAATTAGTGTAGAGTGTATTATAATTTAAAAGTTTACTTAAGGTAGTTATTTAAAGAATTTAGCAGGGATGGAACAGGCTAATGTGACGACGTCACCTGTAACACGGTAGGAGCTCAACCTTCTGTCATGGCGAAAACTCCGTGTTACGTCCCGTCGAGGGGGACCGAGACGCAACATGTGGGACACCTTCCCCCACTCCCAAGCCTCATTAATTTTTCACTGCAGTTGGCAGTTTCAACAAAAAACATTTTATTAATCAGTAAATGAAATAAACAAAACAACTTAACCGGTGGGCAGCAAAGGCTTCAGGGTGGGCCCAGGCCAAAATAATAAACCAAACTCCAACTAGCTCGCCTTAAGAACTAACTAAAGAAAGAAAGAGAACCCAAATACAGAAAGGCTAACCTCCCTACATACTTAATAAACAGGAGAAAAGAGGGGACAAAGAAAATGGCAGCCCACCCCTACGGCTGCGTGCTCTAACACCATTTCAGAAGTGACTAACTGCAGAGTTGGGAGCGGAGGAGGGATGACCGTCAGGCTGGCTCGACTGCTCCTCCTTCTCAGCCGTGGCGCGTCCAATCAGCAGCCGACATCCAGGACCGCACCTGCAAGGCGTCATCCAATCTCTCACATCCAATCTCTCAGAGTGCGAGAGAGATTAAACACACACACACACACACACACACACAAAGATAGAGGCACCTAGACCCACCTGTGGGTCATAACACCCCCTCCCTGAAGAACTAAACCCTATTAACATACCTACAAATAAAACTAAACAAGAAAAACCTCACTTCCCCTGAAATAAGAATTCCGCAGCTAGTCCACATGTACACGTGATAATGCACTTGCCAACACATTATCAACCCCCCTTCCTGTGGCAAATCTGGAGATTGAAGGCTTGCAGGGGCAAAGACCACCACATTTTCGAGGGCATTATGGTCTGTAAAAACCTGACCCCCAACATCAAGATGGGCACTGTCAGAAGGAGAGCCAAAGCTTCTTTCTGAACTTCCCAATATTGACTCTGTGTGCGTGCTGCTTACTTGTGGCATGTCCCTCTACTTTATGTCATGGTGCAAAACTGACGTACGGCGGGGGTGGTCAGAAAACAATAGTGGGTGGCTCTCAATTAATTTAACAATATCATGACGGGCTGATGCAGGCAAATTATTTTTATTTTTTTTCAATGAGCTCCCTCCGCCAATGGGGGCGGAGGGGGCGGAGGCTCAGGCGACACATTTTTCCGAGTAACGTAACGCCCGGTTCACACTGGACGGGGAAGCACCACGAAGCGCCGAGCGCTTCCATTCGGCGGCCATGTTAATCAATGTAGTAGTTCACACCAGACGCGAACAGGCGCGCGGCTCCCCTCGCGGATCGCGCCATGCATTTAACGTCAGTTCACTGGACGTGGAAGCGAAGCGCCGCCGAGCGCTTCCATTCGGCGCCCACGTTAATCAATGTGGTGGTTCACAGTAGACGCGAACAGGCACGCGGCATGCATTTGTTGTTTCGGCGTCTGCTCTATTTCGTGCATGAGCCGCGAGCGATCCTCGTCTACAGTACAGGAAGTCGCTCAATAAAAACGAGAAAATCCGGTGATTTTTCAAAATAAACTAATTTCAAAATAAAAACCGAATGACAAATTCGATCATATATCATATTTGTATGTTATATTTGTCAGTACATTGTATCAGAGTGCAAGAGAGATTAAACACACACACACACACACACACACACACACACACACACACACACACACACACACAGGAAGACTTGATCAAAATACGTCTGTTTGAGCCTAGAGATGCCAGTCAATGATCATTATGAAAGAGGTCTTGTCTTGAGATGGACACCTGAGTGCGTGTTTCTATTTATTTACACACACACACACACACACACACACACAAAAGTAAGCTACGGGCTGGCTACGGGGCGAGGGGGGGCGATGATGAAAATGATTTTTTTTTTTTTTTTTTTTTTTTAAAGAAAAAAAAAAGAAGCTCAAGTGGGAGTGAAAAAAAGAGTTCAGCTGAGCAGAAGCGCTTGTCGACCGTCGCGGAGCTGTTCGCGTCTGGTGTGAACCAGTTGGAGCCTCGCTCGCGAAATTCGTCGGCGCTCCGCTTTGTGGCGCTTCCGCTTCCATTGAAATGAATGGCACGAGCCGCGCGCCTCTTCGCGTCTGGTCTGAACCACTACATTCAGTGCCTTTACATGGCACTAGAGAAAATCGAATTATTGCCTTAGTCCGATTATGATCGGAGAACTCACGTGCGTGTAAACACCTCACTCCGATTATGATTGGAGTTTGAGAACTCCGATTGGAATCGGAGAATTCCGATTGAGACACCCAGATAATGCGATTGGAATTCAAATTTCTCTGCCATGTATACGCCTTAATCGGACTATTAACTGGACAATGCGAGTGCGCATGCGCCACGCCTCGCTCTCGCAACTCATGACCGCACAACTACGTCGTCTAACAAAACAGACGGCGCGAAACAACCTGGCAAACGCGAATAAGAATGTTGACATTTGGAGAGAGGATGAGACCGGGGCGATGCTTTCTCTTCTAAAAGAGATGGACATATTAAAATAACGCGCAACGGAGACCTTTTTAAAAAGGGTAGCGCAGCAAATGCAGGGCTCCGGCTTTGCGCACCCCTGAACAAATACGTATTCCTTCGTATTTATATTTCTACCTTTTCGTTCACATTTTTTGTAAGTTAGAAGAATTTTAACTTTGTAAATAAAAGCACAGCAGAGACATGTTTTTCTGATTTGTTTTTATTTTGGTAATTTCGCTGTTATTCTGCTGGAAATGGCGTGCAGCGGCACCAGCTTCCTCCACGGTCGGCACTTTAATGAGCGTGTGTATAACTGAAGACACCGTTCCTTTGCAAAACCTGTACACAAACTCTCCCACCAGTCTGCGCAAAACCCGAATCCAACAAGAACGAGATTTTGGGGTCCGTAGCGACGGCACAAAGCGTAGCATCGAAGTGTTGTTGTAGCCCTCCAACAGCAAACAACGTTCTTGTCTGCCTTTTAAAATAACCACGAGCACAAGAAATAGGGTACACCTTATCTGCAAAGCAAGTAACACGTACATTATGAACTATCGTTCCATATCATAATAGATTTAATATGTCAACTGAAAGCAGGTGACTCTCTCTCTATATATATACATATATATATATATATATATATATATATATATATATATATATATATATATATATATATGTATATATATATATATTAACCTCTTTCATTGAACTCCAAAACATACATGGTCAAAATCCATATTATTAGTATGTTGTTGTTTTTTTTAAATGCTCATACAAAACCAAAAAAAAAGTGTGACATTCACTTGTAGTTTATTATTTTCGCCAGCAAGCTTCTCATGTTCCAATTGACGAAATTGACCCATATTTTCCATATACTCACATGAATCATTTGCCCTGCAGATCCCCTTACAAGGGCCCCGAGGAGTGACGCACAACCAGCACGTGACCTCTACGATGAGCTTCCACCCACGGAAGTGCCATAGGAGTACACGGCTTAAATAGTATGGCTTGTCCACCAGAAGGCTGTATTATGGTGTACATAATATAAATCTTCGGCCCAGTTCTGCTTGTATTGCAATGGTTGCTGTTCCTGAAGTTTCATTTTTCGTCCCTTTTTATTTTTTACATCCATGTTTGTGATGGAATAGTATTGTGAATCGCTAGCTCGCATTGCATGCTGGGAAACAGCGTCACTCAAGGAAGTTTTGGCTTCGCTGACACGGTCCTGAAGGGAAGTGGGTTTTAGTGCACTGGAATGGGATGAATGTGTTCAATCAAGCAGTACAAACCTGATTAATTGTCTTAATACTTCACTTGGAATGGCCATATTGTTTAGGATTAGAATTAGATGACAACTTGTTCACAATATTTGCAACTATTCAGTTTGACCAGCAGGTGTCAGTAGAAGACGAAATTTCATGTTGACTATTTCCTAATGGAAGTGCTCTCTTTACGTTGGATTTTTCTCATAATTATTTGAAGTGTAGGCCTGTAGTTGATGAGGAATCACGGTGTGCTAACGCTACTCAAACAGCTTAGATGAAAAAAAGGGAGTGTGATTTGGGTTTGTGGTACATTATGACAATCTTGGACTTGCAAGACTGAGGCGACGGTTCAATTCCCATCAATGTGTATTATATATGTGTTATTTAGCTAATCTATTCTACATTTTAAATAGATCACATTTGACATCTGACCCACTGAACACTTACTATTGAACATATTTTTAAACTATGGGCTATTTAGTCTTGTTTTAGGATATAATATAATTCATTGCACAAACTGTCAGGCTAAGTATAAGAGCTATAGTCTACTACAATCAGTCGTGCCAAAAAAGAGACATTGTCTTTATTTTTCATTTTTATTTTATTGTGTCAGCATTGAACCGTACAAGCATGTAGTGTTGTCCAACAAGAATGCATGGCGAATCAAATCCCAAACAACCTATGAAACAATGAACACGTTTCCATTGCACTTCATTTTATTGAGCACTAGATGACCTCCTCGAGCACTGTGTCATTGAAGCCTCGAGTAATGAACCATTTTTTGAAACAAGTGTCGAAGCTTCAACAAAGCCTCGATCGGCCATCACTACCTACGGCTGCGTGCTCTAACACCATTTCAGAAGTGACTAACTGCAGAGTTGGGAGCGGAGGAGGGACGACTGTCAGGCTGGCTCGACTGCTCCTCCTTCTCAGCCGTGGCGCGTCCAATCAGCAGCCGACATCCAGACACACACACAGACACAAAGATAGAGGCACCTAGACCCACCCGTGGGTCATAACACTCCGTGTGGATCTTTTCACTCTGGCATTGAAAGGGGGTGCTAGCGCTAGCCGTTTGCTAAGCTATGTACAGACAGCACCACCGCTTGCCGAACCACATAGTCACACCGTTTATATACAACAACTCGTCATCAATATCTCTAAAGTAGAAGTCAAGAACTTTTTTCAAAAACGATAACTAACTCAAACTTTTTTGTGTGTTTATAAAAACAAACTAAAACAAACTTAAATTGAAGTCATATTTCACTTTGTTTACGTCTGTCAAATGAATATTTGCCCAGGAAAATGTTTGCGTTTTACGCAGCAGCACCTAAATGCACCTCGCGTTCTGTGACGTCACCCCTCTTTCACAGCAGTATGTTGACGAGCGCCTCGCGGCGGGAAAGTCCGATATGCCACTTTTTCCCAATACGACGAAGAGAGTGACAAAAGCCAATGTCTTGTGGTGGAAAGACACAAAATATGTGGCTTGCTTCTAAAAAGGGAAAAACCCCAACAAACCTCCATTTAAGAAGCTCGCACAAAGCAGTAGTGAACATGTTTATTGAGACTGGGAAGTAGACACGACAGTTTGACTCAGTTGACTCAAATATCCTGTGGCGATGAGAGTGGTTATGGCTATCTGATAAAGCAAGATTTAATCTTGGGAATTTAACAAAATGAAAAGGAACCGACAACGCCACTCTGGGAATTTCACCCAGGGAGTTCTACTAAACACAAAAGTAATAATTAGGCACACAGGTAAGTTCTACGAGGAAGGAGTAGGAGACGTGGTTCAGAATGTTTAAAATATCAAACCAACTTTTATTCAACATTTAAAAATAAAAGGAACAAACAGACCAACACTTAAAACAGAGCTACTGAGCTCCTTATTCTTGGTGTAGAAACTGAGGCTTACCGATGAGGGGGCCAAACGGGGGAGGAACCAAAGAAAACAAGGAACACCCCACTCACACGTGACACACCTGCAAAGAAAGTGAAGTGCAAAAAAAAAGAAGAAAACAACCACAATCCCGGGTCACAGCACTCGAAGGGGCCCACCACCCGGGACACCGCCACCACCAGCAGCTCTCAGCGACTACAAAAGAAAAGATAAACAGTTGGTTACTAAAAGTTCCCTAAAATCTGTCACATGTACTGAAATAGCAAGAAAAACAAACAAACAATGCAATTACACACACACACACACACACACACACACACACACACACACACACACCAACCAAGTTCCCACCAACCACGCACACGATTGATAGTGTAACGTCTGCTGTCTGAGGGTCAGCAGTGGCGACGTAAGCAAACGAAGAAAAACACAACGAGAACGGAAAAACAACAAGTAAAACCAAGGCGGGACGGAAGCAACATGCACTGTCCACCGTCTGTACGGGGCGACTAGCACAATCAAGTGCGGGCAAAGCGGCAGTGTTCCTGCACTTATCTTATAGGACCGAGTTTTGGGCCACAGGTCTTGATCACCAAGCGTCCTCCAGGTGAGGAGAACAACGAGGAGGCTCTGCGCAGCTTTGTGCTCGCAGGCGGCTGTAGTGTGCCGGTGAGGTGTTCAGGAAGCACTGTAAAAAGAACGGACAGGTGAGGTACTACGTACCTATGCTAATAAGCCATAATAATTTAAATGCTAAAATGTCCGCACCTGATCCTCTTAAAACTCGGGCACACAAAGCGGATGTTCAGTGTCCCATTGACCACAATGGACCACTAAACGAAGTTTTTAAGAAAAATGCGAAATGAAGCCACTGAGAGCTAAAACAACATGCAAACAATGCCACAGTGCAGCTTTTCTCAAACGGGTCAATTTTGAAATCATTTTAATCAACTCTGTCTTCATTGATCAGAAGGTTTTTGCAGATTTGGAATTAAAAACATTTAACTGCAGGAATCATAAAATCGTCTCATCAGTGACGTTTATAGAGCCATTCAAAAATGTAATATGTGCTGAACAGACAAACGGAGGTGTAAGAGGCCTGTGTGACCAGCAGGGGGCAGCAGAGGACCGACAGACGCAAGTTCCTCCTCAGAGAGGCCTGAGAAGGTTCTGCACCTTCAGCTCCTCCAGGAGGACCTCAGCAAAGTGTCAGAGTTTGTTGGTTTTTTACCTCGGTCGGCAGAGTCACAGTATGAAACTTGTAGCCAGGGGGCGCTGCAGCTCACTCAACACCTACAAGGTTTGAAAAGGAAATTGAGTGGAATTCATCTGGAATGAAAAGAAAAGCACAACTACAGTAGAAAAACTGAACACAAAGACGCACAAAGTTTGAACTACACACTGATTTTCTTCTTCTGTTGATTCAAATGAATTTGACGGAAATAATATCTGAAAAAATACAAACCAAATGTTAAATTTCGACATTTAAAAAATGGACAGATTCATTTACACCCAGTAAGATAAGAAGATATTTAGCTCTCAGCCAATTAGAGCTGCTGCTCCTGTGTGTGTGTGTGTGTGTGTGTGTGTGTGTGTGTGTGTGTGTGTGTGTGGATGTGGTGGTGTGTGTACCTGAATGTGGGAGTGGGTGTGTTTAAGTACGTCACTGGAAATAGGCTGCCAATTAGCGCGGCCTCCGAGGCCGCAACCGCCCCACGCCAGCGACGAGTCCAGGGCGGGGGGGCCCGGACACGGCACACCCGCTGCATTGCCGGCCAGGAAGAGGCCCGGAGCAGCAGGCCCCCGGACCGGAGGGCACCCGCCCCACGAGGAGCCAGGGCAAGATGACAGGGAGGCAGATACCCCAAGGAGAAGGGACACCACCCGGGGCGAACAGACAGCAGAGCCCGTCCTCCGGACGGGGCCCCCCAGGGCAAGTGAGACCGGACTCATCCCCATGACAGGACCCATCCCCTTCACCCACCGGGAGGATCGGTACCCAAGGCAGGCCCGGGCACCCAGATGCCCCCCCCCTACGGACCCAGTATGGCGCATCGCTGCAAGTGGCGAGGTCCCCATAGGCCCAGCCGGTCTCGCACCCCAGGGGCACCGGACTGCACAGGGCCCATCCAGAGTGGGAAAGATGCCGGATCCCGCCCCCGCTAGCAGGCCGACCCCACTGTGTGCAGGGGTGTCAGTGTGTGTATATGTGCACTTGCTGGTGTGTTGAACTATGGTGCGTTTAAAATGGAGGGGTGGTAAGGCCCTGGGGCAACCACACTGCTGCTGAGCAGGGCGGCGGCCGCAGTGCACGAACCACCCCCCCAGGCCCTAAGTGTCTATAATGCTATTAAGATTGGAGAGGGTCTTAAGGCCAGAAGGCCGGGCAGCGACCACCCAAGACACAAATCCCCCGAAACAGAAGAAAATAAATTAATTAATTAAAAATTTAGGGAAAAAAAACAAAAAAAAAAAACACCTATTATGTGACCAGGGGGGACTCCCGGTCAGGGCGCCCCCTGAGCGACATCGGGGCCGGGGACACCACAGGGATCCAGGAGCCAAAGGGGGCCCGCCCCTCACCGCACCGCACCACCCGGGCACACAGGAGCGGTAGCCGGCGAACGCGCAGCCCCACCCCAGGCATGCGACCCCACCGCGTACGATCCAGCGCCAGTCCCCAGACACAGGGACGGACCAGCCCTCCCACCAACAAGGGGGCCCCCAGACCAGAGCCAGGGACGCCCCCCCCCCTCCCGGAGCACCACCCCTGGAGCACCACCCACCCAACCCCTGACCCCCCACCACGGCTGCCCACATCAACCAGCAGCCTCAGCTATTGATTGATTACTAGTTAGTTATAGGATGAAGCAGACATTCCTACCAAGGAGGTGTGGTCTAACAGTAAGTTCCTATATTGTGCAATGTGCAGGTGTTGTTTTGTTTTCCAGTTTGTGAGGATTGTTTTCTTAGCGATAGATAAGGAGGTGATCAGCATGCGAGATTCTGCCTTATCTGATGTGATATCACTGAGGTCCCCTAAGAGACAAAAAGAAGGAGTGGCTGTGATGTTGTAACCAACCTGTGCTGATAGATCATTGCATACTACGTCCCAGAATTTATTTACTGGTGGGCAATGCCATGCAGCGTGTAGGTAATTATCTGGGACATTAACTGTGCAGTGTGAGCAGGTCTGAGAGGCGGTCATGCCCATCTGAAACATCCGCTGTCCAGTGTAGTGGATCCTGTGGAGTACTTTAAAATTGAACTAATTGTAGAATAGGTTGTTTTATCAGTGAAAAGGTGCTCAGGCAGATTGTTCTCCAGAAATTAGAGTGAGGCTGGAGAGACAGGTCTCTTTCCCACTTAACAATTGGGATAGAAATCGTGCGATCTGTATTTGTAAGAAACTCACTCCAATAGAACTGCACTCGTCCTTCTCTCACATTACATTGGATCACAATGACCAAACAACACAACAAAGACAATGATGCCACTGTGCTGCCACATCCAGACTCTGTGTAGGTCTGTAGGCCTCTTGGACCTTCATGTGAACCACTGCGTGTTGACTGGAGGTGAAACATGACCGCAGAAATGCTTTTTCATTTTAAGATCGAAGCTGCATTATTTGACTCATAAAAAAAATCGTTAATAAATAATCCAAACTGCATTTTCATTTTCTTATTCATGACTGCTCATTCTTGTACTTAATTCAAATGAAGGAAAACACATTTGAGATTTAATTTTCAAAACATGCACCAGCAAAGAGTTACCAAAATTCAATATGAAATGTAAAATTCAAAAATGAAAAAGCAATAGCAGAATGCTTTTTCATTTTAAGAACAAAGCTGCATTATTTGACTCATAATTAAAATCATTAATAAATATTGCTATATGCATTTTCATTTTCTTATTTGTGTCGCACCTTTTATGACACAATCAAAAAGAAAACTGAGGGCATTGCTTTTTAATTTTCGTGGTCCTGCCCTGCACAAGAGTTACCACAACTCGAAAACGAAATCGCAATCTCAAAGTAAACGCGTGGCGCAGGAAAGTGACGTCAGCAGCTCTCCACCTGTGGGTATGGCGGTATGACGCCAAGTGTCATTTGCCTCCTGTTATGTGTAAATTCTAATGATATATATATATCATTAGAATTTACACACATATATATATATATATATATATATATATATATATAAATATATATATATATATATATATATATATACATATATCTTTATTAAATTCACAAACAAATGTTCTTGTGTTTCAGGTACATGGGCCAAACGTGGCCATCAAACAGGCCTGGTGGATCTGGCACTGTGTAGTATATATATATATTTTCTTTTTTTTATTTAAAAAGAAAAGAAAAGAAAAAAAAGGTATGGCGGTATGACACCACTTTGCCATCGTTACTTCTTTCACGTCATTGAAGTTGCCGGTAATCGAGATTTAAATCGTAGAAAAACGTGGACCACTGACAGATCTCGCACCAGCATCTGCCACCAGTCGACGGATTGATCTGTTGCTTCGCATCCTTCGTCGGATGGACTGGTGGCCGACGCCGAACAGCTGTTACTCCACCCATGTAACAAATAGCTTTAGCTTTAATGTTGTGCTGGTGCATCAAGGTGTTCCATAACTGACAATAGGTTGGCTAGGGCAACCTTGTTTGCGTCCGTATCTGGGACGGCAGAATACCTGCTCAACTCGGTCCCGAGCATCAGATTCAGATACACTATTCAACTCCACCTGGGAAGCTAAATCCAGCAGGGTTTGAACAATTGTGTCAATGTGCGCCATGCTCAAATCTGTCCGACCAACGAGATCCGTCAGTGGTCCACGTTTTTCGGCGATTTAAATCTCGTTTACCGGCAACTTCAATGATGTGAAAAGTAACGATGGCAAAGTGGTGTCATACCGCTATACCTTTTTTTTGTTTTGTTTTGTTTTTTTAAATATACAGTATATATATACATTTATTAAATTCACAAACATTAGAATTTACACATAAAAGGAGGCAAATGACACTTGGCGTCATACCGCCATACCCACAGCGGAGGTGGAGAGCTGCTGACGTCACTTTCCTGCGCCGCGCGCTTAATTTGAGATTGCGATTTCGTTTTCCAGTTGTGGTAACTCTTGTGCAGGGCAGGACCACGAAAATTAAAAAGCAATGCTCTCAGTTTTCTTTTTGATTGTGTCATAAAAGGTGCGACACGAATAAGAAAATGAAAATGCATATAGCAATATTTATTTATGATTTTAATTATGAGTCAAATAATGCAGCTTTGTTCTTAAAATGAAAAAGCATTCTGCTATTGCTTTTTCATTTTTGAATTTTACATTTCATATTGAATTTTGGGAACTCTTTGCTGGTGCATGTTTTGAAAATTAAATCTCAAATGTGTTTTCCTTCATTTGAATTAAGTACAAGAATGAGCAGTCTTGAAGAAGAAAATGAAAATGCAGATTGAATGACTTATTAACCATTTTAATTATGAGTCAAATAATGCAGCTTCGTTCTTAAAATGAAAAAGCATTTCTGTTATGTTATATTCTTATTTTAATTTGGATTATGGTAACTGCTTCCATATAAAACAAATACATCCATAAATATAAACAATGTGAGAATTGTTTCTTGCAAGAGCTGCACTTCAACCCATGACCATCGATAAAAGTGTACACATCTAATCGTAAACAATCTGCTGCAACCTGAATTTCCACTTCTGTGTCTATAAACCAGTCACAGCTTGACTGATGGCTCTGAAGAAGCAGTTTCCATCAGCCTCTACATTCTCATTTGTACACGGCGAACCTAATGGGCCTTTGCAATCAGAAATTGGAAAACTCGCACGGTCCAAATGATTCTTCAAGTTTTTGCAAAGGTCTAAACAAACATCAACATCAAGGGGAGAGAAGTTACACTCTTCATTGGTCACAGCACTGACAAACTCTACATCAGAATTATCCATGTCAAAGTGAGGAGTTTTGCTCTTCTGAAGTGACTCACTGTTGCCAGCTGGTGCTGGAATTTTAAACCATGACCGGTTTCGCCTTGATGAAAAGAACCATGCAGAACCTTGGCTAATCTAATACCAGTGCCATGATCTGCCACTGCATCTTCACTAGTACTAACTGATGATGGATCACAAATCACATGTGCGAGGCGTAGAACGAGCGGAGCAGTCAGAAGTCAGAAGAAGAAAGAAAAGCCTCCTTAGCTTAGTTGATCTTCTGTGTTGCCTCCTGGACGGTGCTGGCCTCCTCTGGCTTGGTGCTGGCAACCACGGGAGCCACAGGAACCACGGGCACAGCTCTGGTCATCTGTGGCGTCGCCTCCACCTGATTAAAATAAGAAAGATGTGATTTTATGCCAATAAACATAGAAAGGAAAACACTAGGCTTTACACGATCACGATTTTTGTGACGATCACCGATCAGTGAGTTTAAATAAACCGATCACCGATCACGGATCCGATCACGTTAGGGGCAATAAATACTTGTTTCTGTACACCCCTTGCCTTCTCACGAGCACCGTCTAAAGTTGTTTGCTTTAGCATTCGTTTCAGAGTTTGCTTTTCTTTTTCTTTCTCCGCATGTTTCTTGAACTCGACATGCTCCTCCGTGTGTATCTTTTCCAAGTGTCTGATTAAATTTGTGGTGTTGAAATTTTTTGCCAAAGTTCCCCCGCTAGGTACTGTAGCGTTGCATATATTGCAGATAGCTTGTGCTATGTCTGTTTCTCTCACTTTGAAAAACTTCCACACCCCCGACACGTTTGTTTGTGTCGCCCATGGATGTTGCTGTCGTGAAGATTCAAAGAAACTTTATTGTCCGTCACATAGCGACAGTACTCAAAACAGGAAGAGGCACGAAGACGAAAATGAAGGTTTTTGAATCATGAATCATTATGTCTCGGATACAAACAAATAAACATGTCGATGCTGTGAAACTACTTTGGAGGAAATGAGACAGATTAAAAAAGTTTCAACACGACCATGACGTCATTGATCGGGGATTCATGACATGACGCCCGATCATGAACGTTTCAAAAAATGCCAAATATCGGCCGATCCAATACAGCCGATAAGATCGGTGTAAAGCCTAGAAAACACACACAGGTGATGAAGTGGAAATGAATAAGTACAAACCTGCTGCACTGCTGTGACATTGCTGGAGGCAGACTCAGTCATGTGGACAGTTGAACGTGTTGCCCACACCTGCAAATACAAGGACACAAAGTAACGTTTAAAGAACTGCATTTATTGTCCTATCACAAAGATGCACACAATGAAATACACATATCCCAAATACCAACATGTCACTGGTTTGTTTTGGTTTTTGAGGCAACGCGTGCTGATCGACGTCTCAGGCTGGACATCTGGAAGAACATAAAGAAATTAATTCATAAACAAAGTAACACACTAATTAAACTGTACATGTACTGTACATATGTGATCTTGTGTTGATAATAGGGGTGGGGCGATACGGCTAACCCACAATTCCATACTGTGACGATATTTGGCCCACGATAATGACAACATCACGACACACGATATCTTCGATATCTTCGAAATTTTGCAGACGATATGTGACTGAAAAAGAAAAGAATACCCATAAAAAGGAAAATGCCTGTGATCTTGCATTTATTCCAAAACTTTGTATAATGTACAAACAAACGTGCACTGCACAAGCAAACATATTAAAGTGCATGAACATTAATAACTTTCATGTAAACAAGGACAGTGCTTTCTGGTAATGTAAAGTCAGTAGCAACTTGTCTTATCTCAACTTGGGGACTTGGGATATACAAACCGACGGGAAGATGAAAGAGGGAAAAAAATCCTTTCACTGCCCCGATTCTGAAAATCAATTAAAAAAAATGATGCAGACAAAATAAATAAATAAATAAACGCGTCCCCAAAATATACGGGACAAAGTGAAATGCGTCCCCCATCAGTTCATTACGGGACAGGCTTTTTAGTTGCCAAATATGGGACAATCGCGTATTTTACGGGAGGGTTGGCAACCCTATCTAGACCACAGACGGAAATTAAATGAGGTTTTGTCATTTTCCCTAAAAAACGGGACAAATTGTGTCCCGGGAGAGATCTTATCTTTCCCGGGACAGGTGGTGAAAAAAGAAAACAATTCTGGGAAAAACGGGACGGGTGATAGCGAACGAGGCAGCTCTGCAGATTCGTAGTGTTGCCATTGTATTTTACCTTCGCAAAACAGTTCTTGCAGATTGCATATTCTTTATGAAGTTTCCTCCCGTCATCCGTCTCGTAAAAGCCAAAGTGGGTCCACACTTTAGACTGGTAACTTGCGGGTGGGTCTTTGATTTGTTTTCCGTTGTTGGTATTTTCCGCCGTTCTTGCATGTGCTCTTCCGTTGTTAACTCGTCTTATTCACCGGCCGCTGCTTACGCCTACTTGACTCTTACGGGATTAGCGACCCCACAAACAGGACAGGAGAGATTAAGCCTTAGCCTCACTGAACCACACGGGATTGGACGGGATGTCTGTGTAAAATGCAGTCTCAACAGCTGTTGGTACCATCTATTAAAAAAAAGAGGAGAGGAAATCAGAGTCAACTTAGGATAAGTGTTCATTTTTAAAATAAAAAGTTGCACTGTTTGACAAATACACGATTGGGGGAAAAAAAGAAAAAAGAGGGATGAACAGGTTACCTCAACCTCCTGTCCAACAAGAGTCCATTCAGGAGCGGGTCCATACACTGGCATGTGGACAGGACCTGTCACAACCACTCTGGGAGACACCCTGGGCGATGATTGGTTGTGGCACAACACCCCTGATCTAGGTGAAGGGGGTACGAGCTGATGGAGCATGCAGCATGCAGACGCTCCACCAAAATCAGTACTGAGGTGCACCTAAACAGAAAACAACATGTTAACACATATTTGTCATATCAAATGAAGAGCAAGTAAGGCTGAAGAAGGCAAAACTTACACCATCATAACACCACCATGTACAGCTGACGAAGGGGGAGGTGATCGGCCATATACACAAATGTTAAACCTGGAAGAAGTGTCACATAATCAATTATGTAATCACACAATTCTAAGAAATATCTGTTAGCACAGTGTCACTGAAGAGAAAAAAATACAACAAAAATATGTATTTTACACACCCATGCGTGCAGCAACACGATGATATACTTGACGTAGCGCTGTTTGTAGTTCTGGCTTGACAGTCAGGCGAGGTGGAAAGTCAAGCACAAACACCTACAAAATAGTTGTATAAAAAAAAACAAAAAAAACAAACATAAAAATGCAAAATAAATTCATGAATATTCATGTTATTGAACTATGGATCATGGAATTACTTGATATTGATAAAACAAAGTGGCGATGACATTCATGTGTTCAAATTTGTTTGTCACAGCAGATAAACAAACCTTGGGCCAGCGGTCCAACACAGTTGCCAGTAGCGCAGCAAAATCCTGGGCGGAGTCTGTTACAAGCCCGTGTTCAAGGTTGTTGCCCGGGGAGAGAACACAAAAACATCCACAAGTGGACAGAGATGTGAGTCTCCCACCACCAGAACACTCTGCGGGAAGAGAAACTGCGTTCGTAAGACAGAAAAATAAAGAAACTCGTGGCTTGACAAAATCACGACCCATACCTTCTTGTCTGGTTGCTGGGCCTTAAGAACGAACTTGCACTGTTTTGTCAGTCAGGAGCAAAACGGGCCATCTTCACACCCAGGTCGCTGACCAGTACCGCGCCCTGTGTAAATTGACAAAAAAGAAAAATCTAAATATGCTTTTGTAAGATTTATTTGGAATACAACATAACAACACAGGCAGAACATGAAATCATGAACGTGGAAGTACTCACGACGTTCAAAGTCCTTCCGAGGTGGAAAAGGTGTCCAATCCCGTTTTTGCTCCAGGCGTCGTTTCATGGCCAGAGAGCGACGGAATGCCTTGGTGTTCGGCATCTGAACAATGAAATGAAAGATTGTGTCATTTTCAATGAAGGACAATGATAACACAAGTTTACAGAAAAAAGTGATGTTTTCTCACACACGACATCAAAACACAGAAAGGTTTCTGTACCTTTGCAGCTGGAGACGATGAGCTTAAATCAATAAAGCAAAAGAAAATGTGTATGTGTACTCTTGGACCCTAACCCTAATGCCATACAAGTCTATGGGGTGAAATTTCAGCTTTGTCCTACAGATATGGGGCCACTTGCTTTTTCATCAGGAGCCACCAAGAAGCGCCCACGCCAAATTTGGGGCTTCTAGTACTTGAGGAACCCCGAAACCCTAACCCGAATTTCAGCTAACCCTAACCCTAGTTTCAGCCTTATTGTTAACCCTAATTCAATGCAAGTCTATGGGGTGAATTTTCAACTTTGTCCTAGAGACATGGGGCCACTTGCTCTTTCATCAGGAGCCCCCAAGAAGCGCCCACGCTAGATTTGGGGATTCTAGCCAATGAGGAAAAATTTGGAGCAGACACTTAAGGCACTTAAGATCCTCAAAGGACTGTTGCCACTCACTAGACCAAACAAATGGTTTCAATGGACTGGTTAATTCTTCTCTCGTGGCCGGCAGCTCCACTGCCTTGGTGTTGGAGATGCCCGCTCAGGGGCGCCTCCAGGAATTTTGGGCCCCCTTCAAAAAAACAAAAACAAATGGGCCTCCTGTGCGCAGCACTTGTCAAAAGCTTCACATCACTCAAAAAATACAGTATAGTTCAATAATAGTGCTTGAGTCCATCTTGACAGTGTCAATGTATTTTTATTGTGAATTCTGCACAAAGCAAACTCTTAACATTTATGAATGTTTCATGAAAAAACACTTGCTGTCTCTCGGACAAAGTTGAGCATTGACCTTCATAGACTTGCACTGCATTAGGGTTTAGCGATAAGGCTGGAATTAGAGTGAGGGTTTCGGGGTTCCTCATGGGCTAGAAGCCCCAAATTTGGCGTGGGTGTGTCCAGGAGGATCCTGATGAACCTGAAAGTGGCCCCATGTCCCAAGGATAAAGTTGACCTTTGACCCTCATAGACTTGTATGGCATTAGGGTTATCGATAAGAGATACAAACCTGGTGAGTTTAGGACTTAGTGACTCTACGTACATGAATGTATGGGGTACCCCGTCCTTACTTTGTTCCAACCTTCCCTCCACAAACCTGGCTGTCCAGTGCAGAAGTCAAAGTGAGAGAGAGAACAAAGAAGGAGGAGGGCCTGTGACGCCGCTGCTGATTGGCTCGTTGGTCGGTTGAATGAGCCAATTCTAGAGCTCCCCTCGGTGTCCACACACTGCAAAATATATCTAAGAAATAAACACTTAAATTGAGAAAGAACAGGCTAGAAACAAGTCAAATTATCTGCCAATGCAGTAAGATATTTAGACTTGGTAAGATTTCTTAAAATAAGACGATATATCTAGGCATTTGAAGAATGGAAAAACTCTTGAAATAAACAGTAAAGCACTCATTCCAAGGACTGTACTAAGTCAAATAAACTTGATACTAGCTTCTCAATTCTTTTTTCACGTTTGCTTCTTTCTTAATTTGAATGAAAAGATCTTAAAACCAGACCTACTAACAGTGCAATTCTTCTTAATTTAAGTGTTCACAATATTAGCTTTTTTTTCTCAAAATGAGACAAAGCATCCACCCCCCCTACGCCCATTCACCCCCAAAAAAAAATAATTCAGCAAACAGAATTAATATTGTCAACAACTATTTATTCACTTAAATTGCTGACAGTGCCTTCACTGCCTTGTAATAAAAATGTCACTAAGGCATTGCATCTTAAAACAACCTCAAGCAATCATTTCTAGAACGCAAGTAACAATTGTTACAATATTCACCGTCATCATTATTGAATATTGATTCAGATTCCCTGACACTCAGTTACACACACAAAAAAAACAAAAACAGTATGGGGACAGCATATAGTGTTGTGTTCCTATCACCACTGATAACATGTTTGTTCCAACAGACTCCCACCCACCCTCAAGTTACAACTACCAGGGGAGTGTATTACTACCTATGCCTAGTACACAGCTCTACTCCCCAATAAAATCTTTCCATTCTGCCATGGTCTTTTTTGTATGAGGCTGTGGTGTCTCACTCATGGATAGTGTCCTGTAGCACTTCTGTCTGAATGACAGAGAGAAGGGTTGCCACACACTTTTGGATATGTGAGGTGCAGGGCATAGTAGTAACCCATCAGATGAAGCAGACCGTCACTCAAGTCTTCCGTGGCTCCAAGACAGATGAGACAGCGGGTTCATCAAACAGCAACACAGGGGTGCAGAAAGACCTCTTCTGCGAGTACATTGTGGGATCTTCTGTTGGCTAAAGAAAAAGAAGAAGGAAACGCCACATCCATGCATGGAACTATGAAGTGTTGAATGTGAGAAAATGCAAACAAACTTTCACCTGAATGACATGAAGCAGTGCCTCACTGGCATGTCCCAGCTTCTTCGGTGGTGGACTTGGTGAAGGAAAGAGTGTGGGGAGTGCCCTGAGCAGCGCGATGGAATATTCCACTGGAATAGAACAAATCAACTTTGAGTTCAAAGTTAGTCTTCCTAAAAATGAGTCTTATTAGGTTTGTGTTGATCACAAAAAAAATCTTATTTTTTCAGCATGAAGAGTATTACCATTCTGCATCTATTCATTCAGCACAACATAAACCATCCTATGTCCCAGGAAACAGCTACACAGTCAATTAGAGACACAGCAAAATGACTCACCTACATCCAGCGTTATGCGTGGCTTCATCACTTCATTTTTTTTCCAAACACCATAAAATTACACATTGGTGCAGAAGTCTTCCCATCTCTTTTTTTAGTTCATCAATGAATTTTCTGTTGCCCTTATCCAGAATGCGCCGCAGCTCATTCATCGCCTATAATGCAAGTCAATGTTAAAATCTGCAAAAATGCTTGCTTTTCATCATAAACCAAAACAAGTTAATCACTTACACGATAAAGATCCTTGACACATGGATATGCATCCAGGATCTTTGTTGGCCTTGTCCTGTTCTTTCAGAACATCACTATCAGTGAAGGATCTTCTTGCTTGAAACTGCAGGTCAAGAATTTGGGAGACAGCATCTTGGTTGGGTTTTGGTTTCTTGTACAGCTCCTGCAGGGTCTGATAATGTCTGGCCTGTGCTGTCAGACCATCTTTGGCTGATGAAATGGAGGAGACAAATCAGTAAATCAGTCAAATGGATGAAATTGTTTGGAGCATCAAAATATATCAAATGACATTTCAAATGTAAAAATGCCTGTGATATATCATGATATCCAAAACTATCATAACATTGCCTAGCTTTCATACATTATCATTATTATTAAAATGGACATGTTTCTACTTACGTGAAGTGTGGCCATTATCAGAACTGCGCCCTGGTGTGTTACACAAAATAATTGTTGATCCACCAATTGAGTCTGCATCATGATCTTCTTCTTGGTCACTTGCTGAGAAGTCAATGCGATGCCTTTTCTTCTTGTGGCCCCTCTCTGGTGAGTCTCTTGTGAAGATTCTTGTAAGTGCTCGCTTGGTAAATAAAATTTCACTCATTGAAAGAACAAATAAAGATGGAAAGTGAACATACACAGATAAAAAAAAGTATCAGCCAAAAATAACCACACGCTTCAAAATCTAAGTGCGCAAAATAATATAATCACTTACATGTTTCATTGTTTTGTCTTAATCCTTCAGCATGGGATAATAATACACTAGTCTTTGAGACATTGAGGTGACTTCATGCTTAGAAGGGTACAAGACCACCTCTCCTTGCTGACTGGCTCTCAAGATAGAAATCATGCTGGTGACAGTGTTTCTCACCAGCCTGCATCTCAGCTCTTTGAACATGACACATTTCCCCTCACTGGCAATGCGGGCCATCTGGAAGTAGTGCTTACGAGCTTGCTCCAACTCACTGTCTGTATAGAGGGTGGGCAAACTTTTTCAGCAACGGGCCACATGACAGACCTGCATTGAGTCGGCAGGCCACGGAAGGGGGGGTTGTAGGTAGGTACAGAATTAGTCCGGGTGCAGAATCGTTCTGGGCGTAGTGACTGCCCGATACGGCAACTCCATTGGGACATACCTCTACATCGCGGTCGAACGTGATATATGGATAGATCACGGTCAAAACGCTATTTCGCGGGTGATAGATATAGATATATAGATAGATAGATATTGTGTGTTGAACACATACATTCGTATATATATATATATATATATATATATATATACATATATATATATATATATATATATATATACATATATATATATATACATATATATATATGGCGCGTGCGCACTTGCGTTGTCCAGTTAATCGTCCGACTAAGGCGTATACATGGCCTAGAAATTAGAATTCCAATCGCATTATCTGGGTGTCTCAATCGGAGTTCTCCAATTCCAATCGGAGTTCTCAAACTCATCATAATCGGACGAAGGCAATCATTTCTCGAGTACCATGTAAACGCACTGAGGGACGCAAAGATTGCACTCCGGCGCAGGTGTGATTGATGACGCGAAGGTGGGGGCAAACCCACCTGCCACATAGAGAAGAAGGTTACAAGAAGCTGGTAAACCAATGAACAACTCTGGAACAGCAACACAAAAGCAATGAGGACGATACAGTGTCACAACAAATAATCGGTGTCAGAAGGGAAATAGACGATGTCTTGAGGCTAGATGTTGAGAAAAAGCTGAAATTCATTAAACAGACCCACTATGAATCAGGCTGTAAATCAACCAAATATTAAGCAAGAGGAATAAAGGCCCAGCAAGCTTCTCATGCAATATGTAAAATTAGAGACCCATTAACGAAACAGCTACTACTTGAACCTGAAGAAATAGAGAGGGTTTTTAAAGATTACTATGAAAATCTATATACCCAACCCACGGCTAAAGAAGATTGTGAGATGAAAGAATTCCTTGACTCATTGGACCTACCAGCCATTGGAGATGAGCAAAATAGAAAACTAATTTCCAGTATAACCAAAAAAGAAATAGATGCTGCCAATAGCAGGCTTAAAATCAACCAAAGCGCCAGGTAGTGATGGGTTTCCTAGTGAGTGGTATAAAACATTTGGAGAAGAATTAACCCCGATACTCCTAAATTCTTTTAATCTGACTCTGACAGAGGGCAAACGGCCTCCCTCATGGAAAGAGGCTGTCATTCCAGTTATTCCAAAAGAAGGGAAAAATAAGGAACTTTGTGAATCCAAGGCCCATTTCAATCTTAAATGTTGACTAGAAGATCTTTACTTCAATCATCTCAAAAAGACTTGAAAGTTTTATGCCGGACTTGATAGATGAGGATCAGTCAGGTTTTATAACAGGTAGGCAGACTCAAGATAACATTAGACGGGACCGTCTAGGGCTGGACGATAATTCGATAACGATATCTATCGATCGATAGACGTGTGCTGCGATAGGAAAAAAAGGGGTGGATAAAAAGTTTGATAGAAAAAGTTTCACTTCCTTTTTCATCATAGCCAATCATGTAGCTTAATATTACGGTCATTTCTTCAACCAACCAATCGCAAATGCAGACCCGGCGGCTCCACGTTGTCGGAGGAATCCGCTGCCAGCGCCAGCACCAAGCAAGTAAAGCAGACCAAACTGGACTTCTTGCAGTAAATACGACAAAGCGTCCAAGCGCCATAAGGACATCACCCATGTAGTAACATGCTTCATAGCGAGGGATATGCTGCCAATAACCACCGTTGAAAAGCTTGGCTTCAAACAGCTTCTCGCCACTCTTGATATGAAGTTCCAGACTGCAAGTATTTTTCAAACAAAGCTCTTCCTCGTCTGTACAACGAGTGCAGGGAATCAGTGCAAAACGAGCTGTTAACCGCCACAACTTCAGACCTTTGGTCGAGTCGCACGTTCGAGCCCTATCTCAGCCTATTTTTTTTTTAAATAAATAAATAATAATAATAATAACAATAATAATAATAATAATAATAATAATAATAATAATAATGATAATAATAATGATAATAATAATACAAATAATAATAATAATAATAAAAAAAACAATTCAGTTGTGTTTAAAAAAGGTGGTTGAATAAAAGTTTGAATTTGAATTCAGTGCTCGTGTGTTCTTTATTAAAAGTCTGTCATGAAGTAATAGTATAAAACATCCAGTTAATTAAAATATGTTTTAAATTTTTTTGATAATTATCGATATCGATCAATATGACTTTTTTTTATATCGATATGCTTTTTTTCTATATCGTCCAGCCCTAGGACTGTCCTATACATAATAGATCAGCTCCAAAAGTTGTTACTGGTGAGCCTTGACTTTGTGAATTGGAGATTTCTGTATTTAAGGGGACGAGATGGACTTCCAATCAGTCAGCTTTTTTAACAGGTAGGCAGACTCAAGAAGACATTAGACGGGTCCTATACATAATAGATCAGATCCAAAAGCAGGGCCTGCGAGCTGTTACTGGTGAGCCTTGGCTGTGTGAATTGGAGATTTCTGTATCAAGTTCTTGGGAAACTAGGGTTCCAAGAAAAGTTAATACAGTGTATTCAAGGTCTCTACCAAGAACCTACGGCAAGGGGGAGGGTCTGGCGGAGGTGGAGACAATTCTGATGGTGGGTATAAAGGAAAATGAGGGGGGGGGGGGGGGGTTGCCTGACAACGCCACCTGGGGAGTTGCACCCTAGGAAATAAACTATAATAAAATTCCTCGGGCTACACAGGTTCGTTACGCTTTGAAATTTAAGGGGACGAGATGGACTTCCAATCAGTCAGCTTTTTTAACAGGTAGGCAGACTCAAGAAGACATTAGACGGGTCCTATACATAATAGATCAGATCCAAAAGCAGGGCCTGCGAGCTGTTACTGGTGAGCCTTGGCTGTGTGAATTGGAGATTTCTGTATCAAGTTCTTGGGAAACTGGGGTTCCAAGAAAAGTTAATACAGTGTATTCAAGGTCTCTACCAAGAACCTACGGCAAGGATAAAGATTAATGGTACTCGTCAAGGATGTTGCCTTAGCGCTACATTGTTTGCTATGTTCATTGAGCCGCTGGCACAAATGATCAGACAAAGTAACAATCTAAAAGGAATACATATAGGAGAGCAGGGACATCTAACAGGGCTTTTTGCTGATGATATTATTTTGGTTCTCCAAGACCCGGATAGAACCTTACCTCATTTGATGTTGATAATAGAAACCTATGGTAAATACACAGGCAACAAGTTAAACATAGCAAACACTCAAATTCTCACGCTGAATTATCATCCAGGCCGAGAAATTAGAGGAAAATATAAAATCAAATGGAATTCCAAGGTTATCAAATATTTGGGTGTGCTATTGGCAAAAGATCTTTTGAAAAGGTTTGAATTCAATTAGAATGCTATTATCAATAATATTAAGACAGATTTGGGAAGATGGTCAGCCTTTAATATGGATTTTGAGACACGAATTGAAGTGATAAAAATGAATGTACTACCGAGACTGCTGTACCTTTTCCAATCCATCCCACATATGATTCCAGAATCACAATTCAGACACTGGGACAAACTCATATCTAGATTTATTTGGGCCGGAAAGAGACCGAGGATCATATATAAGACACTCCAGCTGCAAAAGGAAGAGGGAGGGTCGTCCTTGCCTGGCCTCTTGAATCATTTGAGGCTGCCGCTTATGCTGCGGCACTTCCTGCCGCTGCTGCAGGATTTGCTCGCTTGCTATTTCAGCAGCTTAATGAAGTCTTAACCTTGCATTCGCCCCCTGGTGGTTGGATGACTGAATGTGCTTGATTTGACATGTACGGTAGCCGGCTTTTTAAATGTTAGTATCGCCGACGATCACCTGAATTTAATCGTGGCCGCCAATATCGTGATCGTGATTAAAATTTGATTAATTGTGCAGCCCTACATCAAACTACTAATGTGGCCTTCTCTTGATCCCAGATTTGAACCAGGAACCACAGACATTGAATACAGACGATGGTGGGATAGGAGTATAACTGCAGTATGCACACTCGTTCACAAGGGGGTTTTAAAAAGTTTTGGAGAGTTAAAAAAGGAATTTGGACGAGGAAACAAAGATTTCTTTCGATACATGCAATTAAGAGATTACTATTGTAAGACAGTCAAATCCACATCCTGAAGTGTTTTCTCTAACAATGGAAGTTCTTCAAAGACGGGGGTTACAACTGTATCAATCTCACCTATTGTAATTAACTAACATGATTTACATGTCGCGGGAAAGGAACCCCCGAGGGCCAAAAGGTATTTCCTTGTGTTTGTTGGATTTGCATTCAGGGACTGTCTCTGCCTTTTGTTTAGAACTTTCCTTTGAAATGTTGTGAGTGTCAGTGCGAGAGGTATGAAGGTCTTGGTGATCTATTGTTGCTGTGGAAAATTACCCCTGATGACCAAAAGGTTCCCGAGTAGGAAGAGTTGATCTGATTTGAATCTTTTAAATATGCATTTTAGCAGTATCTCTGTTCTGGGAGGATATTTAAGGGAAGGAACAAGAATCTGAAGCTCTCTTCTTTTCTCTCTCCTTTTCTGGGACCCACTCTTCTTTTTTCTCTCTCCTTTTCTGGGACCCACTCTCTCTCTCTCTTTTTCCTCTCCTTTTCTGGAACCCACTCTCTCTCTCTCTTTTTCCTCTCCTTTTCTGGAACCCACTCTCTTTCTTGATTCTCTTTTTCACTCTCTCTCTCTATCTCTCTCTCTCTTCTTCTTCTTTTTCTTTGACTTCTTGATTTGTTTTACCATCATTTTTACACAACCGGTCTGTTACATTTTTGCTGCATTTTTACTCTGGACATCGCAATAAACTGGTATGTTATCCATTCCCCTTCAATATTAACTTGTTGAGACTTTTGTTTCTATGTGGAGAACAATCTGACATCAGATATTGATTTAGTCTTCAGTTATATGGTAAATTCATTCGAGTAATGCTTGTACTCTTTACCTCTGAGTTGAATAGAAAAGATTGAGTGTCATGTTTTTCTAACTATTGAGTTGGAAGATATAAACCTCTGAATAGCTCAACCTAGATGTCTGGGCTGTTCTTCTATGTTAAGAAGGTCACTGAATGCTTTGTCTATATCTGCCATCACTGAACTAAGATAGGGATTAATCAGAATCCCAAAGACCTTAGTTATATGGTAAGTTTCACTGGACATTATTCAAACCCTTAACCTCTGAGTTGGTCAGATAAGATTGGGTATCATGTTCAATAACCTCTGAATATTCCAACCCAGACATCAGGCTATTCTTCCATGTTTAATGAACAAACTGAATAGTTTTGTTAATTTATAGAAGCCATCCCTGAACTGAAGACTAATGTCAGATCACGAGAATTTTATCATTATTGAGTCTATATTCTTAATTGTTAATCAAGTCTTTCTCTCAATCAAGATATAAAAGTAAAGTTATTATTATCAAATGGAGTCAGATTAAATTAATTATTATGTATTTTACTTTGAAATCCTCACCTTGACACCGGAAAGACGGAATACGTATTGGGGAGATATTACTATTTGTGTCTAGATATTTCCTCCCCTACAATGGTCAGCCTTTAATATGGATTTTGAGACACGAATTGAAGTGATAAAAATGAATGTACTACCGAGACTGCTGTACCTTTTCCAATCCATCCCACATATGATTCCAGAATCACAATTCAGACACTGGGACAAACTCACTGGCATTAGTAGGAGACATAAGAACTAAATCAGCTCAACAAGACATAAGAACTAAATCAGCTCAACAAAGCCAAAATTACATCACATCACATCACATCACATCTCTGCAGGATTTGCTCGCTTGCTATTTCGGCAGCTTAATGAAGTCTTAACCTTGCATTCGCCCCCTGGTGGTTGGATGACTGAATGTGCTTGATTTGACATGTACGGTAGCCGGCTTTTTAAATGTTAATATCGCCGACGATCACCTGAATTTAATCGTGACCGCCAATATCGTGATCGTGATTAAAATTCGATTAATTGTGCAGCCCTACATCAAACTACTAATGTGGCCTTCTCTTGATCCCAGATTTGAACCAGGAACCACAGACATTGAATACAGACGATGGTGGGATAGGAGTATAACTGCAGTATGCACACTCGTTCACAAGGGGGTTTTAAAAAGTTTTGGAGAGTTGAAAAAGGAATTTGGACGAGGAAACAAAGATTTCTTTCGATACATGCAATTAAGAGATTACTATGATAAAAGAATCAAACCAACATCATCTGGAGAGGGCAATATAGTGATAGATATTCTGATCGAAGCCTGTAAAAAGATGAAGAGAAAAATCATTTCTAAAATCTATCAGGGCCTTCAGAAACATAACAGCAACAAACGCAGGATACATCAAAGCCAAATGGCAGAAAGAACTAAGCATGGAAATATCAGAGGAAGGTTGGCGTTCCATGTGGGATGCACAGCATTCATCCACAAGTTCAAAGAAGTGGCGAACAATTGGTTGGAAAAATTTGATCGGTTTCTTCATATAAAGAGTAAGGGTGTCAACGTCGCTTTATCGCCGACAATTTTTTTATCGCGCGATTAACGCAGACGGTGCTTTTTGAACCTTTGGCCGCTCCGTAGATTGTGGAAACGGGAAATGAATTGACTCACAGCACACAGTCACACGCTTGCAGCCGGCTTGTAAACACAACAAAAAAAAGAAAAAGACACTGAGCGTAGATGAGCACTAGGAAGGACTAACATGGATAAGGTGTCAATTGTAAATGGAAAGTTCCACTTCAAAACCCTGCCAGATGGCAGTCTTGACAGGACAAAAGTGATATGCATTTACTGTAAAGCTGTATTTAGTTTCCACCGGAGTACAAGCAGTCTTACGTTTCACTTGTCTGCGAAGCATACAGCTCACGCGGAGAGCCCTCCGCCCCCTTCTGAGGTAAAGCAAACCACGTTGGATGGTGTGGCACGGAGACCACTGGCCGCGTCCACCACACGCCAACTTTCAACAGCGGGGGCTAAATGGGTGTGGCTACGGCTTGCAGGCCAATTAATGTGGTGGAGGACGAGGGTCTGCGCGATATCATATATATTATACTGACTATGGATGAATATGACACTGACTGGATGATTATGGCACTGACTGTGGATTACTATGGATGCTGAACAGCTGTTATAGGCTATACTGCCTAACTGCACTATATCAGTTGAGTCCTATACTGTATTGCACTGCCCCCTGTTTAATGCACACTTTATTTATTGTTTTGATTTAATTTAATTGATTTTGTGCATCACAGTTTGATGCAATGCATAAGTGTCATCCTTTTGTCTTAATGGCTGCTGAAAAAAGGGGATGAATAGTTCAAGTTGGAGTTGAAAAGTAAAATAGAGAAATTTTGGTAGTACTAGTAATCATTACTACGTAATGTTACAGTTATGCCCATCTGTTATCTTTGTTGGGCTTGAGTTTATGATTATTTATTTTACCCTGTGCATCTTTTGTTTTGTTAGTAGTACTTGCCATTGCTCCAACACGAATAAACATGCTGCATCCCACTAGATGGCGCATTTGCCTTATTTACAAGCACCACGGTCATCGGAGCTGATTGCTGCCACTCTCAGCAGTGTGCGTCTACTAAGGTCTACTAAGATTCCACAATCTATTACACCTCGTGAGCAAAACAGGCTACAGGTAAAATTCAACATCTTCAGTTGAGCAACTCAGGCAAGTTAAACTGATTTAAAAACAAACAAACACTATAATACTAGGAAAAGAATCTGCTATATGTCAATAAATACAACAGATTGAGTATTCATAAAAAAAAAGGTTACTTTAAATAAGAAAATCCAACAAACCAACAAGTGCAACACTAAAAAGCAAACCAACAATCAAAATAATGCTTAATTGCCTTAGTTTCGTCCCACACTTATCAGCTTAGCTCCTAAGAATAACACACATTATTCACCTGGACAGAAGGAGGTTCTGAGGAACGTGTTGGTCCTGGAGCTTCCTGGTCAGGATGTTCGGGAGATCCCTCTGGCTCAATGTCTGGAGCGCCAACATATTTTAGAATTGCTCCTGCAGAGACAAAGCTCATTAGATCATCAAGCAAAATAGATCAGAAGCGCATTTTCCTTTTTTTTTTTTTTTTTATTACAGTGATGTTGCAGTAATATAGGAAAATTAAAAATGAATTTGTTTTTAAATTAAACATTATGGTTGCAGTGTCCCTTTAAAGCTTTTACCCAATTACAAAACTGTCATTTTTAAGAGTTTTTGGTATTACTTTACACACTGTAATAAAACTAAGATAAATGACCCACTGCCACAATAGTCTAAAATAGTCAACACCATGCCAAATAAAATATTTCCATATTTCTTTGAATTATAAAACAGTAGCACATTTCTAATGAAGGGCCTACAAAATACAAACTCAGTAAATTCATCCTAAGTTAAGGCTAAAATAACATTAAGAGTCAAATATGTGAGAGACAACTTCCACTGAACAATAACAGGGGACTGACTACAACAACGACAACAACATGCCCTCCCTCCCTGTTAGAATGTGAATAAACGGGTGTGGAGTCAATCACTCATTCCCATGGCAGGATAGGCCAACATGGCAGGATATGGTCAACTTTCATAAAACAAACAAAAACGCTGATTCATGACGAACAAATATTAGCCAGCCAGCTAACATTTATCCGACGCTAGCTAGCTAGCTGGCTAGCAGGACAAAAAAACAAACTTGGGGGGGCGGGGGGGCGCTTCCCCTCCACCTCTCCAGCCCACATCACAAACAAATAACTTACCTTTCTCCTTTGCAAGTTTTTCTTGATCGGTTTTCTTTTCCTTCCGTTTTTCCGCACCGCTGGGATAACTCCTTTTTGATGCCATTACGGTTTTTGTTTTTAATCCTCTTGCTAACGGGAACGAATGGTAGCTGTCAATCATACCTGTTGGCGTCGCCTGCCCTCCACGTCACTAACTGCGTGACAGTGCGGCAAGCCCCCAGATGGCGTCCCATTCCTTTCAATGAAGTTGCTCACCCAGCGCATGGCTCCCAAAAACTTTTTGACTTTCGCATTGATGGGATAATAGAGCATGCGCAGTTGTGTCAGTGTGGAGACCGTCACTGACAGACGTGCGCGCTCACGAACCGTACAAAATTCAACGTGGAAATCAATGTATTTTTTACGGAACAACTGACGATGTTTCGAAATTTTATAAATAATAATAATAATAATAATAATAATAATAATAATAATAATAATTATTATTATTATTATTATTATTATTATTATTATTATTATTATTATTATTATTATTATTATTATATTAATATACTATTATTTGTGTATTAAACAGGTGAGCAATGTGCCACTGAATAATAAATAATAATTCTTTGAAGCAACTCTCTATGGACCATAACAGCACTGCCACATATATTTTTTTTAATTAATAACCTCTTTGGAAAGCAGACAAAGTAATGAAATGATTGGTCTATTTATTTCATCAGAACTAAAAAATAAAAAATAAAAACTGAACGATTTTGAAAGTCTTGCACCTGTCGACCGGTCAACTTTTGGCTTCTCTACAGTGTTCGAGAAAATGCCGACCTGTGCTGCAATTAACTGTGTCACCCGATCAACAGGCAAAGGGTGCAAAGGACCCACGTTATTTCGGCAAGAATGATTAATGAAATGACTGTAATGCTGAATCATGAAAGCTATGGAGCAAAAAATAATAATTACATAAACCACGAGTGAAATAAAATGTGTCATTCATTCAATAAAGATTTCATTCATTCATCTTCTATACCCACTTATTCCTATTCAGGGTCACGGGGGTCTGCTGGAGCCTATCCCAGCTGTCTTCGGGTGAAGGCAGGGTGACACCCTGGACAAGTCAGCAGGTCATCGCAGGGCCACATAGAGACAAACAACCATTCACACTCACATGCACACCTACGGACAATTTAGAACGTTCAATTGACCTCACGTGCATGTTTTTGGAGTGTGGGAGGAAGCCGGAGAACCCGGAGAGAACCCGCGCAGACACAGGGAGAACATGCAAACTCCACACAGAAAGGTCCCAGGTCCAGACCCCGGAATCGAACCCACGACCTTCTTGCTGTGAGGCGGCAGCGCTAACCACTGCACCACCGACTATTTTATTACTTAGTTGAAAATGCCATTTTATTTCATTTAACAAAGCATATCATTATTTCATCATGCATTTAATTGTTTTGTGGTCCTGTGTTTTAGTGCTTCATAATTGTATTCTGTTGTCAAATTTGCCCATCAGAGTCAGATTAGTAATCCTGTACATCAGTTTAAGGAAAACCAATTCTAGGTAATGGATTGCAGATCTTGTAGTGACCTGTTACAATGGAAAGAAATGTATACATAATAAGTACGTCTCTGTGCCCGATATTTTAGCTAACACTAAACTTTCTGCACAACTGTCTGCATTGTGCTTTTTCTTCGGCCACAGAGAACAGAAACATCTGTAGTTCTTTGTTCACCCATGGTACAGTTTCATAAGCTTTTCAGTTCTTAATACGTGTTAATGTAAAAATCCACACGCGAGGCATTTAAAAATGGCGGTTTTGGTCTTTCGTGAAAGACTGCCTTTGGCCAATCAGTGTCCTGAACGTTGCTACGTCACCCTTATGGTCTCAGCTCTGCTCGCTTCGAAGCCCAACGAGGCAGGTACCAAAATCCTAACCCCTGGGAACGTGACAATTGTTTTTTTCAATTGAAGTTTTCGTTATTTTGTTCGTTTTCGTTAACTATTATAACCGTGGTCAGGACCTCCAGTGAGAAGATCCACTGGAGGACATTTAGAGCAAACAGTCAGACAACAGCAGCTTCACCACATCAGCTGAAAAATGGAGTTTGGATGCTTTCAGCTTCAAGTCGTGGACAGAAAATGATGCTCACACTGTCACACTGATGTTTTCTTCTCCAACCTTCTCTCAGCTCCAGAGGTTGGTGGTCTGCAGGAGCTTCTACAGCAGCAGAAGATCAGTCTGGAGAGGAGATGTGAACGTGTGACTGAAGGTGAAGAAGCAGGAAGTCAAACTCTCCTCAACAGCATCTACACTGAGCTCTACATCACTGAGGGACTGAGTGAGGAGGTCAACAGAGAGCATGAGGTCAAACAGCTGGAGACCAAGAAGACCAAGGAGATCCTCCACGACCGTCCAATCAGGTGCAGCCAGATCTTTGAAGCCTCACCTGAGCAGCAGGGACTCAGGGAGTCAGAGTGGTGCTGACCAGGTCTCTGGGCTGGACTGGGAAGCCTTGGGGTCCCACTGGAGGAGCTGGAGGAGGTGACTGGGTCCAGGGAAGTCTGGGGGTCTCTGCTGAGGCTGCTGCCCCCGAGACCTGACTCCGGATACGGCAGTAGAAGATGGATGGATGGATGGATGGATGGATGGATGGATGCCAGGTGATAGAACATTTCATAAAAACAGACTCTGCATTATAACTTCTATTACACTCTAAAAAACTCACTCCAATATAACTGCACTCGTCCTTCTCTCACATTACATTGGATCACAATGACCAAACAACACAACAAAGACAATGATCCAACTGTACTGCCACGTCCAGACGCAGTGTAGGTCTGTAGGCCTCTTGGACCTTCATGTGAACCACTGCGTGTTGACTGGAGGTGAAACATGACTGACTGCTGTCCTCCTACCTGGACAATGCAATCTCACTTTCATCTGCTGCAGATGGCCATTTTCATTTTACACCGTCCAACTTTACAGCTCAGGGCGCTGGGACGAATTCCAAATTGTGTGCAGATACAGGCCTACACTTCAAATAATTATGAGAAAAATCCAACGTAAAGAGAGCACTTCCATTAGGAAATAGTCAACATGAAATTTCGTCTTCTACTGACACCTGCTGGTCAAATTGAATAGTTGCAAATATTGTGAACAAGTTGTCATCTAATTCTAATCCTAAACAATATGGCCATTCCAAGTCAAGTATTAAGACAATTAATCAGGTTTGTACTGCTTGATTGAACACATTCATCCCGTTCCAGTGCACTAAAACCCACTTCCCTTCAGGACCGTGTCAGCAAAGCCAAAACTTCCTTGAGTGACGCTGTTTCCCAGCATGCAATGCGAGCTAGCGATTCACAATACTATTTCATCACAAACATGAATGTAAAAAATAAAAAGGGACGAAAAATTAAACTTCAGGAACACCAACCATTGCAATACAAGCAGAACTGGGCCGAAGTTTTATATTATGTACACCATAATACAGCCTTCTGGTGGACAAGCCATACTATTTAATCCGTGTCTTCCTATGGCACTTCAGTGGGTGGGAGCTCAACGTAGAGGTCACGTGCTGGGTGGGTCACCCCACCAACCACCTCGGGGAAGGTCTAAGACAAGAGCCAATGGTTACCCATGCAGGGTATCACCTGATACGGGTGAGCGAGTGAACAGAAAATATGGGTCAACGTGTGCAGTCGTAACAGGAGAAGCTTGTTGGCGGAAATTATGCACTACAAGTGGATGTGACGCTAATGAGTGCGGTGGATGAGGTGGAGCAATGCTCCAGAACCCGATTCAGACTACTCTCCCTCCACTTTTTTTGTTTTGTATGAGCGTTTAAAAAAAACAGCATAATGATAATCGAATAAGCTTTAGTTTATTAATCAGAATTAAAACAAGTAGGTTTTGCCCTTACAAGGTTGTAGTTTTGTTATAGATGAGTTCCTTTGTTGTAGTTTGGCCTTGAAAAACTATATATGGGATGTACCATGACCTGAGGGATTTCCTCATCCCATCCCAGCTTGGTTCTGATGCTGAATGTGAATGTATCTTGCTGTACATCCCACTGAGCTCCAAGGGCCCTCTTCATAGGGAGCTGGTCTCTGTCAAGGTTAAGTGTTTTTAACTCTTTAGCTCTCTGCTCTTCAGGAATGGCGGCCAGCACCGAGCGATGATTGCTCACCCACTTATTGAGCTTAAATCCACCTCTACCGCACAGGTCTGTTAGCTGCTGGTACAGATGTATTGCTTGTTCCACCGTGCTGACGGCCTTTAGACAATCATCCACGCAGAAATTTTGACAAACAGTGTTTATAACCTCGGCTGGGAAGTCATGCTGATTGTCGTCGCCTGCTTTCAGCAGGGCGAATGAAGCACAGCTTGGGGATGACACTGCCCCAAAGATGTGGACCAGCATCCTGTGCTCTTGTAGGTCCTTTGTAATGTCTACATCTGGCCACCAGAGGAAGCGTAAGAAGTTTACATCCTGGTTGGAAACTCTTACTTGATGAAACGTTCCCTCAATGTCAGTCATGAATGCTACAGGGCCTTGGCGAAAACGAAGCAGCACACCTAGCAGTGTACTTGTCAAATTGGGACCCTGCAGGAGCTCTTTATTTAATGATGTTCACTCACTTTCAGTCTCACAGCCACTAAAAAACCTGATTGTGATTGAGAGGTCCTCAGCAGCCAATCATTGTTGGGAGTCCAGCCTTCAAACACTCCTCCTGAATCCACAGTCACATCTGTGAGCATCTGGAACTTTGGCCCCGATCCTCCACACCACACAACTTGGGATGACAGCGCCACCTACCTGTATCCTTTCAGCAGCCAGTCCATGCACTGACCCATTTCCACTGTGGCCTGTTGTGTCATCTGGACCGGAGTCTGGATCATCAGTGTCCAGGTTCATGGAATCTGTCAGAGTGCCGCCGTCCTGTCATGTAATGATAGAGAATCACTCTATTTATACTAATGTGCAGAACCACTAGAGTGTCATTTCTTCACTGCTGTCAGCAACAAGCATTTGGTGTCACACTGGTGTACAACACTTATGGGCTAATTAATAAGAAATGACATATTTAGGAATCACCCGCAATGCCCAGATTGTTGCTGCTTATCTGCTGATATGAGCCGTCAACTGTTGCAATATAGAACCACGGGCAGGAAATTACAATTAGTGTAGAGTGTATTATAATTTAAAAGTTTACTTACGGTAGTTCTTTAAAGAATTTAGCAGGGATGGAACAGGCTAACGTGACGACGTCACCTGTAAAACGGAAGGAGCTCAACCTGCTGTCACGGCGAAAACTCTGTGTTACGTCCCATCGAGGGGGACCGAGACGCAACGTGTGGGACACCTTCCCCCACTCCCAAGCCTCATTAATTTTTCACTGCAGTTGGCAGTTTCAACAAAAAACATTTTATAAATCAGTAAATGAAATAAACAAAACAACTTAACCGGTGGGCAGCAAAGGCTTCAGGGTGGGCCCAGGCCAAAATAATAAACCAAACTCCAACTAGCTCGCCTTAAGAACTAACTAAAGAAAGAAAGAGAACCCAAATACAGAAAGGCTAACCTCCCTACATACTTATTAAACAGGAGAAAAGAGGGGACAAAGAAAATGGCAGCCCACCCCTACGGCAGCGTGCTCTAACACCATTTCAGAAGTGACTAACTGCAGAGTTGGGAGCGGAGGAGGGATGACCGTCAGGCTGGCTCGACTGCTCCTCCTTCTCAGCCGTGGCGCGTCCAATCAGCAGCCGACATCCAGGACCGCACCTGCAAGGCGTCATCCAATCTCTCACACACAGACACACACACACACACAGACACACACACACACACACACACACACACACACACACACACACACACACACACACACACAAAAAAACATAGAGGCACCTAGACCCACCTGTGGGTCATAACACCCCCTCTCTTAAGAACTAAACCCTATTAACATACCTACAAATAAAACTAAACAAGAAACACCTCAGTTCCCCCGAAATAAGAATTCCGCAGCTAGTCCACATGTACACGTGATAACGCATCTGCCAACACATTATCAACCCCCCTTCCTGTGGCAAATCTGGACATTGAAGTCTTGGAGGAGCAGAGACCACCGCATCTACGAGGGCATTATAGTCTGTAAAAACCTAACCCCAAATTATCATCAAGATGGGCACTGTCAGAAGGAGAACCAAAGCTTCTTTCTTAACTTCCCAATATTGACTCTATGTGCGTGCTGCTTACTTGTGGCATGTCCCTCTACTTCTGTCATGGTGCTAAACTGACGTACGGCGGGGGTGGTCAGAAAACAATAGTGGGTGGCTCTCAATTAATTTAACAATATAATGACGGGCTGATGCAGGCAAATGGGACAAAAACGAGCTTAAGTTATTCATAATTTCAGAGTTTCCCAGGCGCACCGAAGGAACGCCGATTTTTTTTTTTTTTTTCAATGAGCCCTCCCTCCGCCAATGGGCACGGAGGGGGCGGAGGCTCAGGCGACACATTTTTCCGAGCAACGTAACGTAATTTTCAAAATAAACTAATTTCAAAATAAAAACCGAATGACAAATTCGATCATATATCATATTTGTATGTTATATTTGTCAGTACATTGTATCAGAGTGCGAGAGAGATTAAACACACACATACACACACACACACACACACACACACACACAAAAGTAAGCTACGGAGCGGGCTGGCTACGGGGCGAGGGGGGGGCGATGATGAAAATGATTTTTTTTATTTTTATTTTTTTAAAGGAAAAAAGACTGCAGCTGAGCAGAAGCGCTTGTCGACCGTCGCGGAGCTGTTCGCGTCTGGTGTGAACCAGTTGGAGCCTCGCTCGCGAAATCCGTCGGCGCTCCGCTTCGCGGCGCTTCCGCTTCCATTGAAATGAATTGCACGAGCCGCGCGCCTGTTCGCGTCTGGTCTGAACCACTACATTCAGTGCCTTTACATGGCACTAGAGAAAATCGAATTACTGCCTTAGTCCGATTATGATCGGAGAACTCACGTGCGTGTAAACACCTTACTCCGATTATGATTGGAGTTTGAGAACTCCGATTGGAATCGGAGAACTCCGATTGAGACACCCAGATAATGCGATTGGAATTCGAATTTCTCTGCCATGCATACGCCTTAATCGGACTATTAACTGGACAATGCGAGTGCGCATGCGCCACGCCTCGCTCTCGCGACTCATGACCGCACAACTACGTCGTCTAACAAAACAGACGGCGCGAAACAACCTGGCAAACGCGAATAAGAATGTTGACTTTTGGAGAGAGGATGAGACCGGGGCGATGCTTTCTCTTCTAAAAGAGATGGACATATTCAAATAACGCGCAACGGAGACCTTTTTAAAAAGGGTAGCGCAGCAAATGCAGGGCTCCGGCTTTGCGCACCCCTGAACAAATACGTATTCCTTCGTATTTATATTTCTACCTTTTCGTTCACATTTTTTGTAAGTTAGAAGAATTTTAACTTTGTAAATAAAAGCACAGCAAAGACATGTTTTCCTGATTTGTTTTTATTTTGGTAATTTCTGTTATTCTGCTGGAAACGGCGTGCAGCGGCACCAGCTTCCTCCATGGTCGGCACTTTAATGAGCGTGTGTATAACTGAAAACACCGTTCCTTTGCAAAACCTGTACACAAACTCTCCCACCAGTCTGCTCCGAACCCGAATCCAACAAGACGGCACAAAGCGTAGCATCGAAGTGTTGTTGTAGCCCTCCAACAGCAAACAACGTTCTTGTCTGCCTTTTAAAATAACCATGAGCACAAGAAATAGGGTACACCTTATCTGCAAAGCAAGTAACACGTACATTATGAACTATCGTTCCATATCATAATAGATTTAATATGTCAACCGAAAGCAGCTGACCGGCTGAAAAGACTCACTCCACCCCCTAGTGTTGTGAGGAGGACACGTTCCCGTCAATAATTTGAATTTTTCAGCTGCATGGATACGGGGACCAAGGTGAGAACTCCGATTGGACGAGAAAACAGAATTATTGCTTAGTCCGATTAAGCTCTGCATGTAAAAACGCACTCATTGATTAACATGGGCGCTGAATGGAAGCGCTCGGCGCTTCGCTTTGCGGTGCTTCCACGTCCAGTGTGAACCGGGCGGAACTTTTCAACATTTTGACGTGGCAGATGCGGGACGATCGTTTTCTATCAGGAGTGTGCACTACATAATCTGTATCGGAAAGTTTGCGCTCCACGACATACGGACCAGAAAAATGAGCCTGCAAACGGGAACCGGGTAACGGCAACAATGCCAACACTCGAGCCACAGCTTTCTTGTCAAACTGCCGCTTCATTTTAGACTGGCTGGCGACAAGAGTTTTGTGAGCAGTTTCACAAGCACGATGCAAGCATTCACGAAAAAAAATCACGTAATCTAACACATTATTCTCTACTATGTCTGTTAGTTTTTTGAGAGTTAGTAGTAGATAGATCCCTAGATAGTAAGTTTGAGAGATGGATAGAAATAGATAAGTTAGTTACACACACACACAAGTTACACACACACACTCGCACATACATATATATATATATATGTATATATATATATATATATATATATATATATATATATATATATATATATATATATATATATACATATATATATATAAACCTCTTTCAATGAACTCCAAAACATACATGGTCATACATGGTCAAAATCCATATTATTATTATGTTGTTTTTTTAAATGCTCATACAAAACAAAAAAAATGTGTGACATTCACTTGTAGTACATTATTTCCGATAGCAAGCTTCTCTTGTTACGACTGACCACATTGACCTATGTTTTCCATATACTCTCCTTAAACAGATCGCCTGCAAGGTCAACGATCTCGTCTCAGACCTCCCACCGAGGCACAACCAGCACGTGACCTCTACGATGAGCTTCCACCCACGGAAGTGCCATAGGAGGACACGGCTTAAATAGTATGGCTTGTCCACCAGAAGGCTGTATTATGGTGTACATAATATAAAACTTATATAAAACTTCGGCCCAGTTCTGCTTGTATTGCAATGGTTGTTGTTCCTGAAGTTTCATTTTTCGTCCCTTTTTATTTTTACATCCATGTTTGTGACGAAATAGTATTGTGAATCGCTACCTCGCATTGCATGCTGGGAAACAGTGTCACTCAAGGAAGTTTTGGCTTCGCTGACACGGTCCTGAAGGGAAGTGGGTTTTAGTGCACTGGAACGGGATGAATGTGTTCAATCAAGCAGTACAAACCTGATTAATTGTCTTAATACTTGACTTGGAATGGCCATATTGTTTAGGATTAGAATTAGATGACAACTTGTTCACAATATTTGCAACGATTCAATTTGACCAGCAGGTGTCAGTAGAAGACGAAATTTCATGTTGACTATTTCCTAATGGAAGTGCTCTCTTTACGTTGGATTTTTCTCATAATTATTTGAAGTGTAGGCCTGTAGTTGATGAGGAATCAGGGTGTGCTAACGCTACTCAAACAGCTTAGATGAAAAAAGGGAGTGTGATTTGGGTTTGTGGTACATTATGACAATCTTGGACTTGCAAGACTGAGGCGACGGTTCAATTCCCATCAGTGTGTATTATATATGTGTTATTTAGCTCATCTATTCTACATTTTAAATAGATCACATTTGACATCTGACCCACTGAACACTTACTATTGAACATATTTTTAAACTATGGGCTATTTAGTCTTGTTTTAGGATATAATATAATTCATTGCACAAACTGTCAGGCTAAGTATAAGAGCTATAGTCTACTACAATCAGTCGTGCCAAAAAAGAGACATTGTCTTTATTTTTCATTTTTATTTTATTGTGTCAGCATTGAACCATACAGGCATGTAGTGTTGTCCAACAAGAATGCATGGCGAATCAAATCCCAAACAACCTATGAAACAATGAACACGTTTCCATTGCACTTCATTTTATTGAGCACTAGATGACCTCCTCGAGCACTGTGTCATTGAAGCCTCGAGTAATGAACCATTTTTTGAAACAAGTGTCGAAGCTTCAACAAAGCCTCGATCGGCCATCACTACCTAAGGCTGTGTGCTCTAACGCCATTTCAGAAGTGACTAACTGCAGAGTTGGGAGCGGAGGAGGGACAACCGTCAGGCTGGCTCGACTGCTCCTCCTTCTCAGCCGTGGCGCGTCCAATCAGCAGCCGACATCCAGGACCGCACCTGCAAGGCGTCGTCCACTGTCAAACACACACACACACACACACACACACACACACAGACACAAAGATAGAGGCACCTAGACCCACCCGTGGGTCATAACACTCCGTGTGGATCTTTTCACTCAGGCATTGAAAGGGGGTGCTAGCGCTAGCCGTTTGCTAAGCTATGTACAGACAGCACCACCGCTTGCCGAACCACATAGTCACACCGTTTATATACAACAACTCGTCATCAATATCTCTAAAGTAGAAGTCAAGAACTTTTTTCAAAAACGATAACTAACTCAAACTTTTTTGTGTGTTTATAAAAACAAACTAAAACAAACTTAAATTGAAGTCATATTTCACTTCGTTTACGTCTGTCAAATGAATATTTGCCCAGGAAAATCTTTTAGTTTTACGCAGGAGCACCTAAATGCACCTCGCGTTCTGTGACGTCACCCCTCTTTCACAGCAGTATGTTGACGAGCGACTCGCGGCGGGAAAGTCCGATATGCCACTTTTTCCCAATACGACGAAGAGAGTGACAAAAGCCAATGTCTTGTGGTGGAAAGACACAAAATATGTGGCTTGCTTCTAAAAAGGGAAAAACCCCGACAAACCTCCATTTAAGAAGCAGCAGTGGTGAACATGTTTATTGAGACTGGAAAGTAGACACGACAGTTTGACTCAGTTGACTCAAATATCCTGTGGCGATGAGAGTGGTTATGGCTATCTGATAAAGCAAGATTTAATATTGGGAATTTAACAAAATGAAAAGGAACCGACAACGCCACCCTGGGAATTTCACCCAGGGAGTTCTACTAAACACAAAAGTAATAATTAGGCACACAGATAAGTTCTACGAGGAAGGAGTAGGAGACGTGGTTCAGAATGTTTAAAATAAGAAACCAACTTTTATTCAACATTTAAAAATAAAAGGAACAAACAGACCAACACTTAAAACGGAGCTACTGAGCTCCTTATTCTTGGTGTAGAAACTGAGGCTTACCGATGAGGGGGCCAAACAGGGGAGGAACCAAAGAAAACAAGGAACACCCCACTCACACGTGACACACCTGCAAAGAAAGTTAAGTGCAAAAAAAAAGAAGAAAACAACCACAATCCCGGGTCACAGCACTCGAAAGGGCCCACCACCCGGGACACTGCCACCACCAGCAGCTCTCAGCGACTACAAAAGAAAAGATAAACAGTTGGTTACTAAAAGTTCCCTAAAATCTGTCACATGTACTGAAATACACACACACACACACACACACACACACACGCACGCACGCACGCACGCCTGCTGTCTGAGGGTCAGCGGTGGCGACGTAAGTGTGGCAACAGAAAGGAGCACTGTGGGGGAGGGGAAGATGATGATGTTGACGAGTTTACAGAATGCAAGGGGGTTATTGTTAAGGGGTAAGGATATGGACGACAACGCCACCTCAAGTTGTTTGTTGAGGAAATAAAATAAGGAAAAGCACACAGGTTTCGTGTACAAATGAGCTGAGACGTGGTTTGCAAAAAAAACAGACAAGGCTTTATTATAATTGAAGGAAATGCATCTAGACAGGAATTTACGGTTTAGTTACGAATTTAAATTAACTAAAACTCAGAAAAAGGAAAACAAATTTATAAGTAAACTACCAATACCAAAAAGACACGGGGGGGGGAGGGGGAAGCACCGTTCAACACAAACAATGTACGAACAAGGGGGGAGACTTAAACCATAAATATCAAAGCAAATGAGCGAATCAACAGAAAGAAGACGACTCACGGGATGTGATGATGGTGTTCAGGGCTGAGGCCACCTAGATATAGCGGAGCAGGTTGGATGGGGACGGAAGCCCAAGGGAGTCACCCCAATCACACGTGCACATCCCAGTGGGCAGTCAAAATTGGGTGGCGACGACACAGCAAACTAAAACCAAAAAAAGAGGGATACCACCACCCGTCAACTGTACCAACCATTGCAAACCGGAAGTTAACGCGCTTGCCATTGAACTAAGCGCTGACTTTCTCAGTGGACTCTCGCAGTAAGTACGGCAACACGGGCGCAATGAAAATGTAGAGGCGGCTGGCTTGACTGCGCTAGGACGAACGGCGGCTCACTTGACCGCAGTAACAACAACTACAACAACATGCCCTCCCTCCCTGTTAGAATGTGAATAAACGGGTGTGGAGTCAATCACTCATTCCCATGGCAGGATATGCCAACATGGCAGGATATGGTCAACTTTCATAAAACAAACAAAAACGCTGATTCATGATGAACAAATATTAGCCAGCCAGCTAACATTTATCCAACGCTAGCTAGCTAGCAGGACAAATAAACAAAATTGGGGGGACAACAGCGTTTCCCCTCCACCTCTCCAGCCCACATCACAAACAAATAACTTACCTTTCCCCTTTGCAAGTTTTTCTTGCAAGGTTTTCTTTTCCTTCCGTTTTTCCGCACCGCTGGGATAACTCCCTTTTTGATGCCATTATGGTGTCTGTTTGTTTTTAATCCTCTCGCTAACGGGAACGAATGGTAGCTGTCAATCATTCACATCATACCTGTCGGCGTCGCCGGCCCGCTATGTCACAACCTGCGTGACAGTGCGGCAAGCCCCCAGAGTCCAAGATGGCGTCCCATTCCTTTCAATGAAGTTGCTCACCCAGCGCATGGCTCCCAAAATGTTTTTGACTTCCGCATTGTTGGGATAATAGAGCATGCGCAGTTGTGTCAGTGTGGAGACCGTCACTGACAGACGTGCGCGCTCATGAACCGTACAAAATTCCACGTGGAAATGAATGTATTTTTTACGGAACAACTGACGATTGTTGTTTCGAAATTTTATAAATAATAATGAGGATGATGATGATGATGATGATGATTATTATTATTATTATTATTATTAATAATAATAATAATAATAATAATAATAATAATAATAATAATATAATAATATACTATTATTTGTGTATTAAACAAGTGAGCAATGAACTGAATAATAAATAATAATTCTTTGAAGCAACTCTCTATGGACCATAACAGCACTGCCACACATATTTTTTAATTAATAACCTCTTTGGAAAGCAGACAAAGTAATGAAATGATTGGTCTATTTATTTCATCAGAACTAAAAAATAAAAAATAAAAACTGAACGATCTTGAAAGTTCCTCCCTTTCTCTTGCACCTGTCGACCGGTCAACTTTTGGCTTATCTGCAGTGGCCGAGAAAATGCTGACCTGTGCTGCAATTAACTGTGTCACCCGATCAACAGGCAAAGGGTGCAAAGGACCCACGTTACTTCGGTTAGAATGATTAATGAAATGACTGTAAGGCACTTTTATGCCACTGACGTTTTTACGTACGTACGTCCGTGTGTGTGTAGCTAACACAAATTTGCAAATATTTTGTCGTCCTCATGGAATTAAACAGCACACCATGTTAATTTATCAGCGAGTGCTCTCTCTTTTCATGCAATTCATCACGCTTAACATGTAATGCTGAATCATGAAAGCTATGGAGCAAAAAATAATAATTACATAAACCACGAGTGAAATAAAATGTGTCATTCATTCAATAAAGATTTCATTCATTCATCTTCTATACCCGCTTATTCCTATTCAGGGTCACGGGGGTCTGCTGGAGCCTATCCCAGCTGTCTTAGGGCAAAGGCAGGGTGACACCCTGGACAAGTCGCCAGTTCATCGCAGGGCCACATAGAGACAAACAACCATTCACACTCACATGCACACCTACGGACAATTTAGAACGTTCAATTGACCTCACGTGCATGTTTTTGGAGTGTGGGAGGAAGCCGGAGAACCCGGAGAGAACCCACGCAGACACAGGGAAAAAATGCAAACTCCACACAGAAAGGTCCCAGGTCCAGGCCCCGGAATCGAACCCACAAGCTTCTTGCTGTGAGTGTCGCCCCCAACCATTTTTAGTTTCTTCAAATCAGGTAAGAGCATGTCTACCAAACAAAAGGTAAGTGAGACAGGTGTCAGAGATCTTGGAAAAAGACAGTTTTCTAGTGATTCAGGAGCCATGCGACAGCCATATTGTGTCTAATGGAGATGTAGAGGTCACAAATGATGTAGAGATCACCAATGATGAAGAGGTCACAAATGATGAAGAGGTCAGAGCAACAATGAAGGGATTGACTGTTCAGTTAACATGTTCAATGTTAAAATATTCACATGAAAAAAACCTGAAAATCGTTACGGCAGACGTAAAAATGTTTTTGTAAGAAAGTGTTGAAAGTTATCTTGAAATCATTTATGAGGATACTCATTATAATATTGATGAAGTGTTGTTGTTTCATGTTTTGTTGGCTGTTTCAAGGGTTTATTTAATTTGTTGTGACACAATCTAAGGTTCAATTTGTAAAGAAATAAAAGTTCTTGTGAAAAAAGATAGTGGTCAAAGTGATTGATATTTGTGTTTGTGTTTTTTGTAGTCTTGTCTGGATTTGTCCTGTTCGTTTCTGGTCTGTGTTTGTGTTCCCACTCTTGGCCTGCACCTTGTCGTGGTGAGTGGGCTTTTAACTAAGACAGGCCAATTATATATATTGTGTGAAGCCAGCAAAACAGTCATTATTATGAGAATTACAACTGAAGCACACTAAATAATACACCACAAATCACATTTTGCTTTTCTGTGAATTAATTAATCTAATGTGTGTTATGTCAAGCCTCCACAGTGGCGTGCTGCAGTCAGGATGAGACGAACAAGGTGAATGGATGGACGGATTGATGAGCCCAGCGAGCCTCCACCATCCACAGACAAGCCAGTCCCATTTTCCACCCAGAAGGATGTCTCTTCCATCTATCTTTGCCTGCCAAGGAAATGCAACCAAACATAGTAATTACAGATGGTGTTGTCTCTGTTAAAGTGACACATGAAAAAAACAAAAACAAAAAACAAAATATGTTTTGTGATTCATGTTCATGACAATAACAATCAAACAGATTTTCTTCATTCTTCCAATGAGTTTCGCAAACAAACATGGAATTTTCCCTGGATCATACTAATACGTTTGTATATTATATAAAGGAAATTATAAAAGTCATTAACACATTTGTGGTGGTTTTATATTTAAGGAGATAGTCAAAAGTAAACACGTCCAGTGTTATACTGTAGAATGGACATGTAAATGATTACAACTTTCTTGACTACTCTGCTTGTACACAAGTAAACGGGGTCCTGTTTTTCAGTCAATAAATACTGTTCAGAACCGAAATGATGAGTATGTCATCTGTGAAAGAGTAAAAAGCATGTTGGAGGCCAGATTTAGCACTTGGCCTACCACCTTAGCACAGTAGTACAGGAAATTAGTCATACAAACAATGGACATTGTCATACGCAATGCCCATACAATGACACTGTCCCCTTAATACTATGCTTTAGAGCAGGGGTGTCCAAACTACGGCCCACGTGCCAACTCCGGCCCGCAGTCCATTTTTAATTGGCCCGCAACAAATGTTATAAATAGAATATGGCCCGCAAGTCAACTTTTGACTGAGTGTATTGCACTTCTTCAGTTTAACACCAGGGGGAGCTGCTCAACACTGAGTGCAATGCAGTTCCCACTTTAAGTGAGTAAAAAATATATTCCACAGTACCCGTGTGTTAATAAGCATGCATGTGCAGGTACACACGCGACAAATATCAATAATGCGCATTAATTCTGTCACTACCCTGCTTTTGCGCACCACTTTCTTAGATGCGTTTTTCTTGTTAACACAGAGTGCACACCGCTGTGCACAGCGTACACACTGCACACGCAAAGTCAGCTGATCTCATCTGATGCAGATTTCCTCCTTGATCAAGTGACATTTGTCAGGATTTTTGACATGAGTGGCGTCGGATCAGCACCGCAGCTGGATGGCCCGGGTTACACGCCCAGCGCAGCTGACACTCACCAGAATAATGCAGCGCTCCTGTTATTAAGTCCAGTTCAGTCTGTTAATGTTGACAACCGTTTCAAACGAACGTTAATAGCTGTGTTGCTAAGCCTAATAACTTAAATAACAAGCTTGAAATTTACCCGTCCCATTTTTCCCTTTATTGTTTTTTCTCTGTACTGTAAATCTTATGTCTAAGAAGAAATCTGAGGCTGCTGTTCTGAAAATGAGCTACCAAAGCTTTTTCTGAATAAATCAATAAAGATCCATTTATGGAAAGCTGTGATGAAGGCAGTTTTGTCTTTAATTATATTCAACAGTATAACATATTTGACCACTTTTAATTGATTTTTCTAACTTTAAAACACTAAAGTTAGGGCTGTATACCTAATTTCTAGTAAGTGGCCCAGCCCCTCCTATATTTTTATGCATGTGGCCCTCAGTGAAAAAAGTTTGGACACCCCTGAGTTAGATCCATTCCAAGAACGCTCCATGCCTCCTTCACCACAACTGGATGCAACACAGGTGCAGCTGTCTTGATCTTGTTGCTGCGCTGACATTGGGGACACTCCTCAACCTTTAAAACAAGCTGTTGTGTAGACTATGACAATCATTTCAATTCTTAGACACTACTGTATACTGCACTTTTAAAGCAATATGTGATTTAGCACATGACTCGCTTAAATACTTGACTGATTGTTTTGTGGGTTTTTTTTCCTTGGGAGTTCACCAGAACCAGAGAGCAAATGGTGAAAAATGCCTACTCCTTGTGACTTTATTAAGAAAGTCTTCTGTCATCCCCCCCACCCCCCCAAAAAAATATTATTGAATGATTTTAGGGGTATGCCATGCGCTAAATCAGAACAGTCAAGCATTCCTGTCCATTCATTAATAACTCAGTCAAGAGCTCTCACCCATTTTTTAACATCCTCGCACAAAGTCCCCCAATGACACGATGCCAGAACCTTTTCCAGGGTTCTCCTTGTGCCCAAGTGACCAGCATTATCGTGGCACTCATGAAGGATGTCTCGCAGGTGCTTCTGGTCCATCACCACCAGTCAGGGCTTTCCTTTCCAGTTGAAAAACAACTGATCATCTATTGCAGCAGGAAAAAACACAACATCCTTTTCACATAGAATAGCTACAATGGTACATTGACACTGAAGCTTCAGTAAATGGAACTGCATTAAAATGTTGCAAACATAGGTCGACATGAACAGCTAATTGCGAGCATAGAACAAAGTTCCATTGCACTACTGAAGGGAGGTCCTAAATATTCATCAAATTATTACCTGTAAGACCATTAGCTATATAAAAGCTATACATTGAAAAGGGTTACTTACATATTTTTACACAACAATCAATGAAGAGCAGAACGGATGGCTTTTACAAAAGAACTATCAATAATAAGAATGATAAAAAAAAAAAAGCTGAAAAGAACAAGCGACCTTGAGTCAAATTTTAACTTGATCTACTGAACTTTGAATAGGCGCCGTGTGTTAATGAGAAAATAAAACTCACTCGCCATTGATGAAATGCTTTTTTGACTCCCTCCGAATCATCCGTTTTCTATTCCGCTCATTGTTGGAATTATGTGTGTGTGTGATATGTTTTGTGTTTTATGTAATTCTACATACTTCTACGAAATGTTTTACATAATTCTATGTAAAACATTTTGTTTTCCATTGTCCCACTGTCCATTTTTTTGCTCTTACTAATGCTTCCCAAACAACTCTCCTCACTCTCCATACATAGGGTTTAAGAGATTAAAGCAGTGGTCTTCTGTTAAGATTATATTTGCTTCTTTCTCCCAGGCACTTTTGACATATAATGTTGATGTCTTTTTGTGTGATTGTAGGCAGGAGTATATTCTGGAGACCACTTTATTATGAATTTTACCTTTATATGCACTTATTAGAATATCGATGAGGTCTGTGTCACCCTTTTTTTTTTTTTATTAGAATTTGATATTTTTATTAAAGTGATGCCGAAGCTGCAAGTATCTGTAGAAGGCTTGTTTGTCTAGATTGTGGTTTGCTTGTAGTTGTTGGAAACTGTCAAGGCCTGAGACAGATGTAATTACACAGTATGAAGTAATGCCTCTACGAGTCAGCTCTTTAAATCTCAAGTCAAGTTGTGCTGGTTTGAAATCTCTATCATGTTCGACCCATCTTAATAACCAAGACTTTTTTTTCCAGGTGCGCTTTGCTCATCTCTTTGTACCAAATATTTAGGGGAGTTTTTATAACATCACATAGGTTATTAGAGTATATAGTCTTGAAAGCTTTGTCACCCAGCAGAGATTGAAGTGGGATATCTAGTTGGTCAAATTCTAGCTCCTTCCATTTTGCATCGTAACCCGCCCTGCACCAGTAGACTATATCCTGCAGTTGTGCTGCTTTATAGTCGTCCTCCAAGCATGGGAGTGACATCCCTCCCTGTTAAGTGTAATGTTTTGTAGCGTACCCTTGGTTTCTTGTTCTGCCATATGAATCTAGAAATGATCCGATTCCATTCACTGAATTTCTTATTGGGTATTTCTACAGGTAGCGATTGGAGTAGAAATAACAATTGTGGTAAAATAACCATTTTTTAAGTATCTATTCGGTTGTAAAAATCAAGTACTAGAGGGGTCCAACTGTCCAGATCATTTTTAATTTTGGTTGTGATGCTGCCGTAGTTTACACTATATAAATCTTTGGGGGTCTTGGGAATATGAAGACCTAGGTATTTCAAAATTCTGGTTTTCCATTTAAATTTAAAGGACTTACGTATGTTTTCTTGAGGTATGTAATTCAAAGTAAGAGTTTGAGTTTTCTCTATGTTCAATTTGTATCCATAATATGAACCACATTGGTCGAAGGAGGGCATTCATTTAGGGAGACTGGTATCCGGGTCGGATAAAGTCACCAGGATGTCATCTGCATATAAACATGTCTTATATTCTTTCCCCTTGAATAGTATTCCCATGATTTCTGGGTCTTCCCTAATCTTTTGAACAAGTAGCTCTATAAATAGAGCAAACAAGATGGGGCTCAGTGGGCAGCCCTGTCAGCAACCCCTCTCCAAACGGATTGTACCTGAAAGACTGCCATTTATTCTGATCCGGGCCACAGGTGAATTATATTTAGATTTTAAACATTTTATAACTGTATTGTTAAAGGCAAAACGTTGCAGGACCAGGTATAAAAATTCCCATAGAACAGAGTCAAAAGCTTTTTCTGTGTCAAAGCTAATTGCTAAGGACATTGTGTTTCCTTTGCTCATTATATGGAACAGATGTATAGCTCGCCTAACATTGTCTTGTGTTTGTCTATTTTTAACAAAACCTGTCTGGTCCGTGTCAATTAGGTCAGGGATAATATTTTCTAGTGTGTTGACAATAATTGAAGTGAAAATTTTATAATCAGTGTTTAAAACTGAGATAGGTCTGTATGAGCTGCAATCTGTCCTAGCTTTCCCTGGTTTCAGTATTACAGATAATATGGCCTGTTTCCAAGATGGTGGGGTCTCGCCACCTTTTAAGACATAGTTAAAACAATTTAATAAATAGCAGTGGGGTCACAGAGTCCCTAAAAGTCTTATACCATTCTGCTGGTAGTCCATCTCCCCCGGCTGCTTTGCTTGTTTTCAGTTTAGAAATTGCCTTGTCGACCTCTGCATTTGTAATCTCTGCAGTTAAGCACTTATTTTGTTCTGTGACAACAGATGGCAGGTCTAGGGATTTCAAAAAATTGATTGACTGTTACTGCTTCTGCTAATTCGGGTTGAGTGTATAAATTCCTGTAGTATGATTCAAAAGACTTATGTATTGCTTCTGGATTATAACACATCTGGTTGGTGACCGGGTCCTTTACTTTATATATGGATCTTCCAGACTGTTGTTTTTTAAGTCTCCAGGCTAAGAGTTTTTTAGCACGGGGTCCATTTTCATAGTGGGTTTGTTTGATATACTTAAGTGTAAGTTCCTCCTGGTCATTCAGTTTCTTATTTAGTTCTGATTTTACTACGGTTATTTGTTCCAATAAGGAACAAATAACCGTACATGCTTCTCTACATGCTTCCGTTCCAGTGAGTCTAATTTACTTGTCAAGTCGTTAAGGTGTTTAAGTTTTTCTTTGTTCCTTTGTGATGCCCAACTTATAATCTTCCCACGCAATACTGCTTTTCCAGCATCCCATAAAATACTCTGTGACATCACTGTGCTACCGTTAAGGTCTGTATATTCCTTCATTTCTTTCCTAATGTAATCTTCAAATCAGGTGTAATTTAATAGGGAGGTGTTGAGTCTCCAAATAGTGTTTTTGTGTGGGACACCTACATTTATTTTCACATATACACCTGAGTGATCTGATATGTCGCTAACACCAATTCTACAATCTAAAACCCTGTGTCTGTCTGTTCTGAACATAAAGAAATAATCGATCCTCGAGTAAACTGAATGAGGGTGACAGTAAAAAGTCAATTGTTTAGTGGATGGATGAAAATCCCTCCATACATCAAACATACCAATCCTTTTAATCATCTTCTTAATATTTAGTGACTCAGGATTTGTTTTCTTTGTCGGGTTTGATGAGTCTAGAGTGGGATGCAGCTGTACATTCCAAGGGGACTCGTGCCACGCAAAGCCTATTCCGACCTGGCGATCCTGTTTGAATCCATTAGCAACCAGCTACATTACCCCGGGCAGCTTCACGGGTACAGGTGGATGTATGCTAAATGCAGAGAAAATGGACTGTGTGTGAGAAAAGAGTCTGTGCGTTTGGTTTTGAAGGAGCTGCATCCAAGAGGAGTGTCATTAAGGCAAGCGGGGCGTCTCAGACGGAGGAATTACTTCTCAAACTTCTCAACTTCATCTGGCACCTGGACTCATATGATGAACTGAAGCCATATGGTATTTGTGTGAATGGATGTATCGATGGCTTTTCAAGAAAAATAATCTGGCTCAATGCTTACACAACAAGTAGTGACCCAAAAGTAATTGGAGGGTGCTACATAGAAGCGGTACAGCGTTTTGGGGGGTGCCCTAGAGTTGTTCGAGGCGACCTTGGAACCGAAAATGGCCATGTTAGAGGCTTCCAGCGTTTCCTCGTCCCTGTTCAACCAGACGACACCCTCGATAGTTACTTGGAGGGGGCCAGCACCGCCAATCAAAGAATTGAATATTGGTGGGGTTTCCTGCCTGGCCAGCGCATGGAGTTCTGGTTAGCCTTGTTATCAGACCTCAGAGACAACGGGCATTTTGATGGCGAGTTTCTGGACAAAAGTCTCCTCCAGTTTTGTTGTATGGGCCTCCATACAGGTGAGTTTATGAATAATGTTTTATTTTCATTTTGTGCGCATGTGTATGTGAGTGAGAGAGAGGGGAGGGAGGACAGAAACGGGGAAGGGGGTGTTGGGAAGACAGACAGACAGAGACGGGAGGAAAGGAAAAAGAATGCTAAAGAGAAGGGGTAGAAAAGGGAAAGGAACAGAGATGGAAGGGGAGAGAGATGGAACAGAAGGGTAGAAACAGAGAGGATAAGAGATGGGGAGAAAGAGGGGGGAGGGAGGGATGAACAGAGACAGGGAGGGAGGGAGAGGGTGGGGTTGCTCATGTGTGAATGCTGTAATTTAGTGTTTTATTTATGTTCTGCTGGCACAGCTCTTCCTAAATGTATACATTTTCTACAGGATGAGTTGGATGACACTGCACAGGTGTGGAATGCACACAACATCGGGCCATCAAGAAACCTGAACGTCCCCAGCGGTCGGCCTAATGTGATGCATGCTGTTCCTGAACTTTACCGAACAACAGATTTTCTCTCCCCTGTTGAAGATGAACACATTCAACTGTGCAAAAATGAATGTGTCTTTCGGCTGGCTGTACCATGTAATCCAGATATTTATGAACTCTGTATCATCTTTATGGCTGAGTCCCATCTTGCTCCACCAACAGATCCGTATCAGGCTGTGAACTTGTATTTGCACCTAAGAGAGGCCATCACTGCATCTCTCTAAACCACCCGACCCTCTCCACAGGATGGACACTTATTCCACTGCAGTGCGCCTCCCCCTGACCCTATCCAGAAAATGGACACTAAATTGTTGTGAACCTCCTGTTATTTTGTGTCTTGTTAAATCTCTAGTGTTCCTTTTAAAAATACACAGGGATATCGGTTATTTACTTCACTCCTTTGTTTCTATTATTACGCAATCCTTACGGTGATGCTATTTACTGAATTTACTTTTTGACCTGAAGGTCGTGTGTGCAAAGAGCTGTTAAATAAAAGTAGCCATGTGAAAGAACTTAACTATGTTGTTGAAACATTGAGAAACACAGAAGCACAAGGTTACTTTAAGATTTACTTTAATTATTCTTCACTTCCATGAATTAATGAACATTAACGTGATTCTTTAAAGTCAACAATTCCTGAAAAATTAAACCGGTGTTGGACACCTCGTTCTGAATGCTTGGTTAGAGTAAACAGATGGACCTGTAAGCAGTCATTTTCAAAACAACATTTTCACTTTCAACAACAAAAAAAAAGCACCCTCATGAAACTCTGCTGAAGCATTTACTATTCTGTAACACAGGTGTAACTATGGAAGCAGATAGTTACCATAATCCAAATACAAATGCAATAGCAGAAATGCTTTTAAATTTTAAGAACGAAGCTGCATTATTTGACTCATAATTAAAATGGTTAATAAGTCATTCAATCTGCATTTTCATTTTCTTCTTCAAGACTGCTCATTCTTGTACTTAATTCAAATGAAGGAAAACACATTTGAGATTTAATTTTCAAAACATGCACCAGCAAAGAGTTACCAAAATTCAAAATTCAAAAATGAAAAAGCAATAGCAGAATGCTTTTTCATTTTAAGAATGAAACTGCATTATTTGACTCATAATTAAAATCATTAATAAATATTGCTATATGCATTTTCATTTTCTTATTCGTGTCGCACCTTTTATGACACAATCAAAAAGAAAACTGAGAGCATTGCTTTTTAATTTTCGTGGTCCTGCCCTGCACAAGAGTTACCACAACTCGAAAACGAAATCGCAATCTCAAAGTAAGCGCGCAGCGCAGGAAAGTGACATCAGCAGCTCTCCACCTGTGGGTATGGCGGTATGACGCCAAGTGTCATTTGCCTCCTGTTATGTGTAAATTCTAATGTTTGTGAATTTAATAAAGATATATATATATATATATATATATATATATATATATATATGTATATATACATATATATATTTATTTATTTTTTTTTAAAGAAAAGAAAAGAAAAAAAGGTATGGCGGTATGACACCACTTTGCCATCGTTACTTCTTTCACGTCATTGAAGTTGCCGGTAATCGAGATTTAAATCGGCGAAAAACGTGGACCACTGACAGATCTCGCACCAGCATCTGCCACCAGTCGACGGATTGATCTGTTGCTTCGCATCCTTCGTCGGATGGACTGGTGGCCGACGCCGAACGGAAGCAATGATCCGTTGCATCGCATCCTGCGACGGATGGACTGGTGGCCGACGCCAAACAGCTGTTACTCCACCCATGTAACAAATAGCTTTAGCTTTGATGTTGTGCTGGTGCATCAAGGTGTTCCATAACTGACAACAGGTTGGCTAGGGCAACCTTGTTTGCGTCCGTATCTGGGACGGCAGAATACCTGCTCAACTCGGTCCCGAGCATCAGATTCAGATACACTATTCAACTCCACCTGGGAAGCTAAATCCAGCAGGGTTTGAACAATTGTGTCAATGTGCGCCATGCTCAAATCTGTCCGACCAACGAGATCCGTCAGTGGTCCACGTTTTTCGGCGATTTAAAACTCGTTTACCGGCAACTTCAATGACGTGAAAAGTAACGATGGCAAAGTGGTGTCATACCGCTATACCTTTTTTTTGTTTTGTTTTGTTTTTTTAAATATACAGTATATATATATACATTTATTAAATTCACAAACATTAGAATTTACACATAACAGGAGGCAAATGCCACTTGGCGTCATACCGCCATACCCACAGGTGGAGAGCTGCTGACGTCACTTTCCTGCGCTGCGCGCTTACTTTGAGATTGCGATTTCGTTTTCGAGTTGTGGTCACTCTTGTGCAGGGCAGGACCACGAAAATGAAAAAGCAATGCCCTCAGTTTTCTTTTTGATTGTGTCATAAAAGGTGCGACACGAATAAGAAAATGAAAATGCATATAGGAATATTTATTAATGATTTTAATTATGAGTCAAATAATGCAGCTTCGTTCTTAAAATGAAAAAGCATTTCTGTTATTATATTCTTATTTTAATTTGGATTATGGTAACAACTGCTTCCATATAAAACAAATACATCCATAAATATATACAATGTGAGAATTGTTTCTTGCAAGAGCTGTACTTCAACCCATGACCATCGATAAAAGTGTACACATCTAATCGTAAACAATCTGCTGCAACCTGAATTTCCACTTCTGTGTCTATAAACCAGTCACAGCTTGACTGATGGCTCTGAAGAAGCAGTTTCCATCAGCCTCTACATTCTCATTTGTACACGGCGAACCTAATGGGCCTTTGCAATCAGAAATTGGAAAACTTGCACGGTCCAAATGAATCTTCAAGTTTTTGCAAAGGTCTAAACAAACATCAACATCAATGGGAGAGAAGTTACACTCTTCATTGGTCACAGCACTGACAAACTCTACGTCAGAATTATCCATGTCAAAGTGAGGAGTTTTGCTCTTCTGAAGTGACTCACTGTTGCCAGCTGGTGCTGGAATTTTAAACCGTGACCGGTTTCGCCTTGATGAAAAGAACCATGCAGAACCTTGGCTAATCTAATACCAGTGCCATGATCTGCCACTGCATCTTCACTAGTACGAACTGATGATGGATCACAAATCACATGTGCGAGGCGTAGAACAAGCGGAGCAGTCAAAGGCAACAGAAGAAGAAAGAAAAGCCTCCTTAGCTTAGTTGATCTTCTGTGTTGCCTCCTGGACGGTGCTGGCCTCCTCTGGCTTGGTGCTGGCAACCACGGGAGCCACAGGAACCACGGGCACAGCTCTGGTCATCTGTGGCGTCGCCTCCAACTGATTAAAATAAGAAAGATGTGATTTTATGCCAATAAACATAGAAAGGAAAACACTAGGCTTTACACGATCACGATTTTTGTGCCGATCACCGATCAGTGAGTTTAAATAAACCGATCACCGATCCGATCACGTTAGGGGCAATAAATACTTGTTTCTGTACACCCCTTGCCTTCTCACGAGCACCGTCTAAAGTTGTTTGCTTTAGCATCCGTTTCAGAGTTTGCTTTTCTTTTTCTTTCTCCGGTTGTTTCTTGAACTCGACATGCTCCTCCGTGTGTATCTTTTCCAAGTGCCTGATTAAATTTGTGGTGTTGAAATTTTTTGCCAAAGTTCCCCTGATTCATGACATGACGCCCGATCATGAACGTTTCAAAAAATGCCAAATATCGGCCGATCCGATACAGCCGATAAGATCGGTGTAAAGCCTAGAAAACACACACAGGTGATGAAGTGGAAATGAATAAGTACAGACCTGCTGCACTGCTGTGACATTGCTGGAGGCAGACTCAGTCATGTGGACAGTTGAACGTGTTGCCCACACCTGCAAATACAAGGACACAAAGTAACGTTTAAAGAACTGCATTTATTGTCCTATCACAAAGATGCACACAATGAAATACACATATCCCAAATACCAACATGTCACTTGTTTGTTTTGGTTTTTGAGGCAACGCGTGCTGATCGACGTCTCAGGCTGGACATCTGGAAGAACATAAAGAAATGAATTCATAAACAAAGTAACACACTAATTAAACTGTACATGTACTGTACATATGTGATCTTGTGTTGATAATAGGGCTGGGGCGATACGGCTAACCCACGATTCGATACTGTGACGATATTTGGCCCACGATAATGACAACATCACGACACACGATATCTTCGATATCTTCGAAATTTTGCAGACGATATGTGACTGAAAAAGAAAAAAATACCCATAAAAAGGAAAATGCCTGTGATCTTGCATTTATTCCAAAACTTTGTATAATGTACAAACAAACGTGCACTGCACAAGCAAACATATTAAAGTGCATGAACATTAATAACTTTCATGTAAACAAGGACAGTGCTTTCTGGTAATGTAAAGTCAGTCGCAACTTGTCTTATCTCAACTTGGGGACTTAGGATATACAAACCGACAGGAAGATGAAAGAGGGAAAAAAATCCTTTCACTGCCCCGATTCTGAAAATCAATAAAAAATGATGCAGACAAAATAAATAAATAAATAAACGCGTCCCCAAAATATACGGGACAAAGTGAAGTGCGTCCCCCATCAGTTCATTACGGGACAGGCTTTTTAGTTGCCAAATATGGGACAATCGCGTATTTTACGGGAGGGTTGGCAACCCTATCTAGACCACAGACGGAAATTAAATGAGGTTTTGTCATTTTCCCTAAAAAACGGGACAAATTGTGTCCCGGGAGAGATCTTATCTTTCCCGGGACAGGTGGACAGGTGGTGTTTGGAAAAAAATATTGATATTTGCAGTCAGTGTATCGATTATTTATTGCGACAGAAAGGACAACAATATATTGCAATATTGATTTTTTTTTTTTCACCCACCCCTAGTTGATAAGTGTATGAATAATTGTGTGGCAGCTGGGGAAACCCTGCCAGATGACTCCACGACGGTCTCCATGTGGTCCAGCAGCACAGCCTCACTGAACCACACGGGATTGGACGGGATGCCTGTGTGAAATGCAGTCTCAACAGCTGTTGGTACTGTCTATAAAGTCAACAGAGTCAACTTAGGATAAGTGTTCATTTTTAAAATAAAAAGTTGCACAGTTTGACAAATACACGATTGGGGGAAAAAAAAAAAAAGAGGGATGAACAGGTTACCTCAACCTCCTGTCCAACAAGAGTCCATTCAGGAGCAGGTCCATACACTGGCATGTAGACAGGACCTGTCACAACCACTCTGGGAGACACCCTGGGCGATGATTGGTTGTGGCACAACACCCCTGATCTAGGTGAAGGGGGTACGAGCTGATGGAGCATGCAGCATGCAGACGCTCCACCAAAATCAGTACTGAGGTGCACGTAAACAGAAAACAACATGTTAACACATATTTGTCATATCAAATGAAGAGCAAGTAAGGCTGAAGAAGGCAAAACTTACACCATCATAATACCACCATGTACAGCTGATGAAGGGGGAGGTGATCGGCCATATACACAAATGTTAAACCTGGAAGAAGTGTCACATAATCAATTATGTAATCACACAATTCTAAGAAATATCTGTTAGCACAGTGTCACTGAAGAGAAAAAAATACAACAAAAATATGTATTTTACACACCCATGCGTGCAGCAACACGATGATATACTTGACGTAGCGCTGTTTGTAGTTCTGGCTTGACAGTCAGGCGAGATGGAAAGTCAAGCACAAACACCTACAAAAAACCCCAAACAAACATAAAAATGCAAAATAAATTCATGAATATTCTTGTTATTGAACTATGGATCATGGAATTACTTGATATTGATAAAACAAAGTGGCGATGACATTCATGTGTTCAAATTTGTTTGTCACAGCAGATAAACAAACCTTGGGCCAGCGGTCCAACACAGTTGCCAGTAGCGCAGCAAAATCCTGGGCGGAGTCTGTTACAAGCCCGTGTTCAAGGTTGTTGCCCGGGGCGAGAACACAAAACCATCCACAAGTGGACAGAGATGTGAGTCTCCCACCACCAGAACAAAAACAGAAAGAAACTTGTGGCTTGACAAAATCACGACCCATACCTTCTTGTCTGGTTGCTGGGCCTTAAGAACGAACTTGCACTGTTTTGTCAGTCAGGAGCAAAACGGGCCATCTTCGCACCCAGGTCGCTGACCAGTACCGCGCCCTGTGTAAATTGACAAAAAAGAAAAATCTAAATATGTTTTTGTAAGATTTATTTGGAATACAACATAACAACACAGGCAGAACATGAAGTCATGAACGTGGAAGTACTCACGACGTTCAAAGTCCTTCCAAGGTGGAAAAGGTGTCCAATCCTGTTTTTGCTCCAGGCGTCGTTTCATGGCCAGAGAGCGACGGAATGCCTTGGTGTTCGGCATCTGAACAATGAAATGAAAGATTGTGTCATTTTCAATGAAGGACAATGATAACACAAGTTTACAGAAAAAAGTGATGTTTTCTCACACACGACATCAAAACACAGAAAGGTTTCTGTACCTTTGCAGCTGGAGACGATGAGCTTAAATCAATAAAGCAAAAGAAAATGTGTATGTGTACTCTTGGACCCTAACCCTAATGCCATACAAGTCTATGGGGTGAAATTTCAACTTTGTCCTACAGATATGGGGCCACTTGCTTTTTCATCAGGAGCCCCCAAGAAGCGCCCACGCCAAATTTGGGGCTTCTAGTACTTGAGGAACCCCGAAACCCTAACCCTAATTTCAGCTAAGCCTAACCCTAACCCTAACCCTAGTTTCAGCCTTATTGTTAACCCTAATTCAATGCAAGTCTATGGGCTGAATTTTCAACTTTGTCCAAGAGACATGGGGCCACTTGCTTTTTCATCAGGAGCCCCCAAGAAGCGCCCACGCCAAATTTGGGGCTTCTAGTCCTTGAGGAACCCCGAAACCCTAACCCTAATTTCAGCTAACCCTAACCCTAACCCTAACCCTAGTTTCAGCCTTATTGTTAACCCTAATTCAATGCAAGTCTATGGGGTGAATTTTCAACTTTGTCCTAGAGACATGGGGCCACTTGCTCTTTCATCAGGAGCCCCCAAGAAGCGCCCACGCTAGATTTGGGGCTTCTAGCCAATGAGGAAAAATTTGGAGCGGACACTTAAGGCACTTAAGATCCTCAAAGGACTGTTGCCACTCACTAGACCAAACAAATGGTTTCAATGGACTGGTTAATTCTTCTCTTGTGGCCGGCAGCTCCACTGCCTTGGTGTTGGAGATGCCCGCTCAGGGGCGCCGCCAGGAATTTTGGGCCCCCTTCAAAAAAACAAAAACAAATGGGCCTCCTTTGCGCAGCGCTTGTCAAAAGCTTCACATCACTCAAAAAATACAGTATAGTTCAATAATAGTGCTTGAGTCCATCTTGACAGTGTCAATGTATTTTTATTGTGAATTCTCCACAAAGCAAACTCTTAACATTTATGAATGTTTCATGAAAAAACACTTGATGTCTCTCGGACAAAGTTGAGCTTTGACCTTCATAGACTTGCACTGCATTAGGGTTTAGCGATAAGGCTGGAATTAGAGTGAGGGTTTCGGGGTTCCTCATGGGCTAGAAGCCCCAAATTTGGCGTGGGTGTGTCCAGGAGGATCCTGATGAACCTGAAAGTGGCCCCATGTCCCTAGGACAAAGTTGACCTTTGACCCTCATAGACTTGTATGGCATTAGGGTTATCGATAAGCGATACAAACCTGGTGAGTTTAGGACTTAGTGACTCTACGTACATGAATGTATGGGGTACCCCGTCCTTACCTTGTTCCAACCTTCCCTCCACAAACCTGGCTGTCCAGTGCCGAAGTCAAAGTGAGAGAGAGAACAAAGAAGGAGGAGGGCCTGTGACGCCACTGCTGATTGGCTCGTTGGTCGGTTGAATGAGCCAATTCTAGAGCTCCCCTCGGTGTCCACACACTGCAAAATATATCTAAGAAATAAACACTTAAATTGAGAAAGAACAGGCTAGAAACAAGTCAAATTATCTGCCAATGCAGTAAGATATTTAGACTTGGTAAGATTTCTTAAAATAAGACGATATATCTAGGCATTTGAAGAATGGAAAAACTCTTGAAATAAACAGTAAAGCACTCATTCCAAGGACTGTACTAAGTCAAATAAACTTGATACTAGCTTCTCAATTCTTTTTTCACGTTTGCTTCTTTCTTAATTTGAATGAAAAGATCTTAAAACCAGACCTACTAACAGTGCAATTCTTCTTAATTTAAGTGTTCACAATATTAGCTTTTTTTTCTCAAAATGAGACAAAGCATCCACCCCCCCTACGCCCATTCCCCCCCCCCAAAAAATAATTCAGCAAACAGAATTAATATTGTCAACAACTATTTATTCACTTAAATTGCTGACAGTGCCTTCACTGCCTTGTAATAAAAACGTCACTAAGGCATTGCATCTTAAAACAACCTCAAGCAATCATTTCTAGAACGCAAGTAACAATTGTTACAATATTCACCGTCATCATTATTGAATATTGATTCAGATTCCCTGACACTCAGTTACACACAAAAAAAAAACAAAAACAGTATGGGGACAGCATATAGTGTTGTGTTCCTATCACCACTGATAACATGTTTGTTCCAACAGACTCCCACCCACCCTCAAGTTACAACTACCAGGGGAGTGTATCACTACCTATGCCTAGTACACAGCTCTACTCCCCAATAAAATCTTTCCATTCTGCCATGGTCTTTTTTGTATGAGGCTGTGGTGTCTCACTCATGGATAGTGTCCTGTAGCACTTCTGTCTGAATGACAGAGAGAAGGGTTGCCACACACTTTTGGATATGTGAGGTGCAGGGCATAGTAGTAACCCATCAGATGAAGCAGACCGTCACTCAAGTCTTCCGTGGCTCCAAGACAGATGAGACAGCGGGTTCCATCAAACAGCAACACAGGGGTGCAGAAAGACCTCTTCTGCGAGTACATTGTGGGATCTTCAGTTGGCTAAAGAAAAAGAAGAAGGAAACGCCACATCCATGCATGGAACTATGAAGTGTTGAATGTGAGAAAATGCGAACAAACTTTCACCTGAATGACATGAAGCAGTACCTCACTGGCATGTCCCAGCTTCTTCAGTGGTGGACTTGGTGAAGGAAAGAGTGTGGGGAGTGCCCTGAGCAGCGCGATGGAATATTCCACTGGAATAGAACAAATCAACTTTGAGTTCAAAGTTAGTCTTCCTAAAAATGAGTCTTATTAGGTTTGTGTTGATCACAAAAAAAATCTTATTTTTTCAGCATGAAGAGTATTACCATTCTGCATCTATTCATTCAGCGCAACATAAACCATCCTATGTCCCAGGAAACAGCTACACAGTCAATTAGAGACACAGCAAAATGACTCACCTACATCCAGCGTTATGCGTGGCTTCATCACTTCATTTTTTTTCCAAACACCATAAAATTACACATTGGTGCAGAAGTCTTCCCATCTCTTTTTTTAGTTCATCAATGAATTTTCTGTTGCCCTTATCCAGAATGCGCCGCAGCTCATTCATCGCCTATAATGCAAGTCAATGTTAAAATCTGCAAAAATGCTTGCTTTTCATCATAAACCAAAACAAGTTAATCACTTACACGATAAAGATCCTTGACACATGGATATGCATCCAGGATCTTTGTTGGCCTTGTCCTGTTCTTTCAGAACATCACTATCAATGAAGGATCTTCTTGCTTGAAACTGCAGGTCAAGAATTTGGGAGACAGCATCTTGGTTGGGTTTTGGTTTCTTGTACAGCTCCTGCAGGGTCTGATAATGTCTGGCCTGTGCTGTCAGACCATCTTTGGCTGATGAAATGGAGGAGACAAATCAGTAAATCAGTCAAATGGATGAAATTGTTTGGAGCATCAAAATATATCAAATGACAATTCAAATGTAAAAATGCCTGTGATATATCATGATATCCAAAACTATCATAACATTGCCTGGCTTTCATACATTATCATTATTATTAAAATGGACATGTTTCTACTTACGTGAAGTGTGGCCATTATCAGAACTGCGCCCTGGTGTGTGACACAAAATAATTGTTGATCCACCAATTGAGTCTGCATCATGATCTTCTTCTTGGTCACTTGCTGAGAAGTCAATGCGATGCCTTTTCTTCTTGTGGCACCTCTCTGGTGAATCTCTTGTGAAGATTCTTGTAAGTGCTCGCTTGGTAAATAAAATTTCACTCATTGAAAGAACAAATAAAGATGGAAAGTGAACATACACAGATAAAAAAAAGTATCAGCCAAAAATAACCACACGCTTCAAAATCTAAGTGCGCAAAATAATATAATCACTTACATGTTTCATTGTTTTGTCTTAATCCTTCAGCATGGGATAATAATACACTAGTCTTTTAGCCATTGCAGTGACTTCATGCTTAGAAGGGTACCAGACCCCCTCTCCTTGCTGACTGGCTCTCAAGATAGAAATCATGCTGGTGACAGTGTTTCTCACCAGCCTGCATCTCAGCTCTTTGAACATGACACATTTCCCCTCACTGGCAGTGCGGGCCATCTGGAAGTAGTGCTTACGAGCTTGCTCCAACTCACTGTCTGTATAGAGGGTGGGCAAACTTTTTTAGCAACGGGCCACATGACAGACCTGCATCGAGTCGGCGGGCCACAGAAGGGGGGGTTGTAGGTAGGTACAGAATTAGTCCGGGTGCAGAATCGTTCTGGGTGTAGTGACTGCCCGATACGGCAACTCCATTGGGAAATACCTCTACATCGCGGTCGAACGTGATATATGGATAGATCACGGTCAAAACGCTATTTCGCGGGTGATAGATAGATAGATTGTGAGAGAATTTCGTGTATACAATATAATACAAAAGTACTGTAAATACGGCAGGGATTGACAGAAAAAAAAAGATAACCTTAATCAACCGATGTAGTTTGTCCTAATAGAGTTGCCGTATGTGACGTTGTTGGCATTCGCCCACTGGACAGAGGCGACTGCCAATTACGTCACATACGGCAACTCTATAAACGTACCGCGATCTATCCATATATCACGTTCGAACGCGATGTAGAGGTATGTCCCAATGGAGTTGCCGTATCGGCAGTCACTTCTGCCCGGAACGATTCTGCACCCGGACTAATTCTGTACCTACACCTCGTTGACGGGGGGGAAGCACGCTATCGCTATCGCGCTACACTAACTCGGCAAAGTTACGTGCCGACAAAGTTTCGTTGGGGGGTGCGGTGTTGGGGGGTTATGACTGGCTTCACGCGGGCCGGACAGAGACACGCAGCGGGCCGGATGTGGCCCGCGGGCCGGGGTTTGCCCATGTCTAGTATAGACAACATATTGTGGAGGAGCAGGAAGCTGTAGGGTCCTCTTTGGGCTGCTTTTCACCAAAGGAGTGGATGTCTGAGGACAGATTGGAGATGTCTCCTGGTGAAGACACAGTTCCTGGCTTCATTCGGGGCAGCCTTGTCTGGTACGGTGGAATTCTCAGCCGAGAGGAAACCAGATCCAAAACATTATGAACAAGAGAGAAACAATAGACACAATTAGGAAAAAAGAAAAAAAAAGTGTTATGCTCGATGTTTTCAGAGCAAAGTAGGTAACCAATCACATCTACACTAATAAGGGCCCAAATCCGTTTCCTCCTGAGAAAGTGTTCTGGTCCAGGAAAAAGGTCTCTCAAATCATCACGACGGAGGGTGTGGAGCAAGACTTCATCGATGTTGGCAGCTATAAAGACAGTCCAATCATTAACAAACCTTTTAGACTTAACAACTCATACATTTTTTCACTAATGAATTTAATTCAACTTGACAAGTCAAACCAAGTTTGTTTTGTGCCAATTTCTGTTATCAGAATTAATTGTAAATGCAATTCAGTTTAGACATTTTGTCTCAAATTTGTAAAATACTTCTTTTTGAAATCAGTGTCAGCATACAGTTATTTTAATTACTTAGCGGACCAATCAAAGTCATGGAAATTTTTTCATACCTACACATGACATACCATTTAAAATTGATACTGTGACATCATCCAGCTCATCCATTATTGGCCCCGGTTTGGATGTCCATTTTATTTCTCCTCAATCTGGCAGGGAAAAAAAAAATCATCATATTAAGGTCACAATTAGGACAAGCTAGCCTTCCGACTCAAGATCCGTTTTTTTACAATGCCCATCTGCCATGGATCCCAAAGTTCCCATGCAATTAAAAGTTGTGACACCTTATCTGAATGATAACCCTAGACAGCTCAACGGATTGCTAGTCATACAGACAACAATCAAAATTGGAGTGAAACTTGTAACCACAATGCCTGCAACATGGTGGTACTTATGGTAATAATCAACAAATACCAGTGTTCTTCGTGACCAAATGACAACATCTGATAGGATTGTGCCACCTTGAACTGCAATCAACTTAAATTTTGATAAAAAACAAGCAAATTGTACCTAAACTACATCTTCAATCAATCCAATTTGAGCACCCTCTACCCCATAAACTGAAGAAACTGCAATACAAACTTGGTAGTACAGTATTTCGTCATGCCACATATAACTAGGAATGCTAATTGCTTGTTCACATGACTAGAATTGCAGTACATCAATCCAATACAAAATACACACTTGTCATCAAGCTCATAAATCCATTGAGTCGAGATGAGCACGTGCAAGGAGTCGGACTCCGTGAGTTCACGTAAACAGAGCATTGCGTTTGCGTAAATTATGCACAGCTATCGAGCTAGAAGCCGAGTCCGATTTGGTGCACACAACCACACTATAATGCCTCTCAATGTCCTAACCCATGCCACGCAACAAACGTGAAGAACCGATTTGAGTTTCTCACGGGACCAGCAGTGAAGTCACAACCGCCGCCCCAAATGAAATGTCGCAGCAGGAGCCTGAGGATTTTCTGAGTCAACATGCTGATCAACAGGTAACGTAATGTTGGCTTCCTTGACGACATTAGACAACTCCCTGTTTATATTTTATTCATATTTTAGTACAAAGCCTCCTTGTTTTATGATCTTTGACTTGTTCGGTTTTTGTTTTGACATTATGCTGTTAGTGTTTATTTCAAATTAACAAGAAGTACCGGTACAGATAGGAGGAACTTAATATAACACTTGCGTCAAACAAAGAATAACTAACTGTACATATCATGTCTACAGGAAGGAGCTGGTACATTAAGTGAGAATATTCAAGAATATTAAGAGAAGATATATTCAAGGTTGTCCTGAGGTCAACTGTACCAACCATTGCCAGAGCTTATGGAGCAATTTGATGTTATTGTACAGGAAAAATGGAATATTGGAGCTGTTGGAAAAAAAAAAAAAGAAAAAGAAAAAAAAGAAAAGCCAACTTTAAGGCTTAATATCTCCAAAATGATACTGTACATATGCTTGATAATGACTGAGGATATAGTCAGGGTGTTCCTCAGGTCAACTGTACCAACCACTGACAGAAATTATGGAGCAAAGCAATGTTACTGTACAGTAAAAAATTGAGTACTGGGCCCTTTTTGCCTGTTTGAAAAGCTAAAAAAAAAGGAAAACAACAACTTTGAGGCTTAATATCTCCAAAATGGTACATTAAATATGCCTTATAATGAATGAAAATATATTCAAGGTTGTCCTGAGGTCAACTGTACCAACCATTGACAGAGCTTATGGAGCAATTTGATGTTATTGTACAGTAAAAATGGAATATTGGAGCTGTCGCAAAACAAAACAAAAAGCCAACTTTAAGGCTTATTATCTCCAAAATGATACAGTAATCAATCACATTTAGAAATCAAATGTTTCTAAATGTCAAGTCAGTAATGTCAAGTCAGTGCTTGATGTGTCATCAGCAGGCGTCGGCGTCAGTAATGGGGCATCGGTTTCAGGGCGGAATCGCCAGGCGTAGGGAAGCGTCGGCGGGTGTCGGGGGCTTGTGGCCAGGTGGCGGACGTCACGGCAGGCAGTGGCCAGGTGGGCTCAGTCCCGCAAACGCTGCTTACAGCTTTAATTTTGTATTGCTTTGATAACATTGTTTAAGTTGAGTTTAAATTTACACTATTTTTTTTTCTTAGCTGCTAATTGTTCAAAAATGCTGATGTTAAAAGTGTGTTTGCACAGTAAATGTTATGGCACTTTAATTCATATGGCAGTACATTTAAAATAACTGGCCGTCAAGTTCCAGGAACTGACAAACTGCACTGAGTTGAGTGAGATTCTCCAAAGGAACTCCAGTATAAATGTGGACTTTACATTCTAGTCCCCTGTGAAGAAAAACCCAAAAGTGAACGTTTTTGTGCCTCACCCTTTCTAACTGGGACATTTGCAAGGGAACGCAGACTGGTTATGCTGCTCCCTGATAAAAGAAAAATGTTTCTGCTGTTACCTCAGAAATTGCCTGTTATTATTGTGGCTCAGGATTTTGGAGGTAGATTTTTTTTTATTTTTCATAAGGAACAGGATAACAGTAATGCCCTGGCATTGGCAATAAGCTTTAATTTTGTATTTGCATTTTTTTTAACTTTAGATTTACATTAAAAATGTTTCTGTGTAAAGTGCTGATGTTAACTGTTTGCACGATAAATGTTATGGTGCTTTCGTTTATATGGCAGAACATTTAAATTAAAGTGTATGAAAGACTTCTTTTAAATTCATTATTGGCTTTTGCGTATACGACGTGATTAATCGTGATTGATCAGGTAAATCATGCGATTAAAATTTTTAATCGTTGCCCAGCCCCAGTAAAAACATTTTTCTGGTGCCAGCATTTCGTGAGGCAGAAGTTGATTCATACTTCAGTGCCTTGGAGCGAATAGCTTCGCCACTCAACTGGCCAAGAGACATGTGGCCTGTCCTTCTCCAATGCAAGCGGGTGGGAAAAGCACAGGAGTTGGTGTCTGCTCTTTTCTTAGAAGACAGCCTGCAATATGATGTTGGAAAGGAAGCAATTTTTCCTGCTTATGAGCTTGTTCCTGAGCCCTACCGGCAAAAATTTAGGAACCATAGAAAATCCAGTGGTCAAACCTTTGTCGAGTTTGCATGGGAGAAAAGCAACCTCTTTGATAAATGGTGTGCAGCTAATGATGTCAAAAATGACTTTGAGTCACTCCGTGAGCTCGTTCTTTTAGAAGATTTTAAAGACTCTTTGCCAGAGAAGGTGGTAATGTTCTTGAATGAACAGAAAGTGTTGTCATTGTCCAAGGCTGCTGTCCTCGCAGATGAGTTTGTGTTGACCCACAAAAATGTCATCTCATCTTCCCCCCCGATCGGACACGCCTTCTGCTTCTCGTCCCACAAGAGCCGAGTCTAGCCACCTTGAAAAGGCTAGAGGGAAGGGACTTCTGGTTTGGCCATAAAGCGGTAGACTGCGCGACACCAGGCCTCTCGACCGTCCAGGGTAAAAACTCCCCGAAAACTTGAATAACTATTGGCAGATATCATATTAACTACAAAGTGATCAGGGGAACGTTGGAATAGGAAGGAAAACTCGATTCAACAAAAACAGAAACACGGTAACAGACAATATGGCGGAACTACCAGCTTGCTCTGAAAAAGAGGGAGATGGCGAAATGAACTCCTCGTGACTAACGACGCGAAAAAGGGCTCGGACATAGAAATTATTAGCAAGGAGATACGGGATTTAAAAATGGAATCAAAAGAAGTCCTTTGCACGTTTGGAGAAACACTGAGGAACGACGTGGAAAAAGACTTGGACGACTTCAAACACGAAATAAATCAAAAACTTGCGAAAGTCGTCACCGAACAGGAGCTCCAGACCGGCAAGATCAACGAGGCTGAGTCGCGGATTGAAAAGCTAGAACGTTGGGCACAGGAAGCTAATGACGCTCTGGTCATATCACTGAGAGAACAAAAAGCTCTTCAGGACAAGTTAACTGACCTGGAGTCCAGGCCGAGGAGAAACAACCTACGTATCTATGGAGTCACTGAAGGAGAGGAGGGAGAATCTGTGGCCAAGTTTGTGGAAGACCTGCTGAAAAGCGAACTGCACCTGCCAGCACATTTTAATTTCCAAATTCAGAGAGCACACCGCTCATTTGCACAGAAACCAGCGGACGGTGCCCAACAGAGACCCATCATTGTTAACTTTCTGGAATTTACTACCAAAGAGAGGGTCCTGAGAGAGCTATGGACAAAGAAAATAGAACTGGGGAATAAAGTACCGTCATTCCATCACGATTACGCGACAGAGATGGTCCAAAAGAGAAAGGAGTACAACACTGCTAAAAGAATCCTGAAGGAGAAGGGCATCCGCTTCCAGACGCCATTCACCAAGATGAGGACCCACTGGGATACGGGAACTCGAACCTACAACAGCGCAGAGGAGGTAAAGGAGGAATTGGCGAGACGCGGCCTGGCGGAGAAGACGGCGGTGGGGACGGGTGCGGAGGGGCCTGCGGCACTCGGTGCCCCGCACTACGACGGAGTGGCAGTGCAAGGAGGGATCCTGGAGGGGCTATGCATCTGCAGCGACACGAGCCAGAGAAAAGCTACAAGAGTTTCAAAGATTCTTTGATTAAATTCAGAGAATAAAGGGAAGAAAGCTGGTAGGGATGTTCTAGTATGACCGGTGTTTTTAGTTGACAAATTATTAAAATTGAATTCCCATGTTAATAGAAAAGAGACTGTGGGAAGTCCGGGTCGCTCCTTTTTTTCTAACGTTGGACTCATTTAGAACGACTAAAATACTCATTGCAGGTTCAAGTGTCATTTCTAAGTTAGGTTAGATTTTTGACTGCCTTCACGCGGGCCGGACAGAGACACGCCGTAGTTTGGCTATGCCTGATCTACAGGAAACACATCTCTCTCAACAAGAGCTAAATCAACATGATTTAAAAGCTAAACTCGACACGACTAATGGCAACAGAAGTCAGACCCGCCTGTCGAAACTTGTCAACGTCTCTCTAGCCGAACTCGGGATGTTTGATGTTTGGAGGGACCTCCACCCGTTACAGAGAACTATTTTTTTTATTAACATTACAGACAGATACAGAATAGAGGAATGTAAAATAGGAACGACTGACTTGTACTGACACAGTATTAATTACCTTATTATTTGTCTGAATAAGAGGAAGAAAAACACACTTTGGAGATTAAATGTGGGTATGCTAAATAATCCAAAAACACTGGAGGAGGTTAAGAAAGAGATTAAATGCTCTATGGAGGAGAACATAGATAGTCCAGTAGACACTACCATACTGTGGGACACAATTAAAGCTGTGATGAGAGGGAGGTTAATAGCGAGGGCAGCCTATCAAAAAAAGACTAGATGTGGCGAGGGGGAGGGTCTGGCGGAGGTGGAGGCAATTCAGATGCTGGGTATAAAGGAAAATTGGGGGGGGGTTGCCTGACAATGCCACCTGGGGAGTTGCAGGAAGAGCTTAATCGGACTAAGCAATAATTCGGTTTTCTCGTCCAATCGGAGTTCTCACCTTCTCCCTATACATGCAGCTGAGAAATTTGAATTACTGACGGGAACGTGTCCTCCTCCCAACAGGAGGGGGTGGAGTGAGCCTTTTCAGCTGGTCAGCTGCTTTCGGTTGACATATTACATCATTATGATATAGAATGACAGTTCATAATGTACGTGTTACTTACTTTGCAGATAAGCTGTACCCTATTTCTTGTGCTCATGGTTATCTTAAAAGATAACCATGAGACAAGAACGTTGTTTGCTGTTGGAGGGCTACAACAACACAATGTCTTCGATGCTACGCTTTGTGCTGTTGCCACGGAAAACTCGTTCTTGTTGGATGTGGGTTCTGCGCAGACTGGTGGGAGAGTTTGTGTACAGGTTTTGCAAAGGAACGGTGTCTTCAGTTATACACACGCTCATTAAAGTGCCGACCGTGGAGGAAGCTTGTGCCGCTGCACGCCGTTTCCAGCAGAATAACAGCGAAATTATCGAAATAAAAACAAATCAGAAAAACATCTCTTTGCTGTGCTTTTATTTACAAAGTTGAAATTCTTCTAACTTACAAAAAATGTGAACGAAAAGGTAGAAATATAAATACGAAGGAATACGTATTTGTTCAGGGCTGCGCAAAGCCGGAGCCCTGCATTTGCTGCGCTACCCTTTTAAAAAAGGTCTCTGTTGTGTGTAATTTTAATATGTCCATCTCTTTTAGAAGAGAAAGCATCGCCCCGGTCTCATCCTCTCTCCAAATGTCAACATTCTTATTCGCGTTTGCTGGTTGTTTCACGCCGTCTGTTTTGTTAGACGACGTAGTTGTGCGGTGGCGCGTGCGCACTTGCGTTGTCCAGTTAATAGTCCGACTAAGGTGTATACATGGCCGAGAAATTAGAATTCCAATCGCATTATCTGGGTGTCTCAATCGGAGTTCTCAAACTCCGATCATAATCGGACTAAAGCAATAATTCAAATTTCTCTAGTACCATGTAAACGCACTGAGGGACGCAAAGATTGCACTCCGGCGCAGGTGTGATTGATGACGTGAAGGTGGGGGCAAACCCACCTGCCACATCGTTAATTAATTCAATTAATTAATTAAAGTGCTTTTTGAACCTTTGGCCGCTCCGTAGATTGTGGAAACGGGAAATGAATTGACTCACAGCACACAGTCACACGCTTGCAGCCGGCTTGTAAGCACAACAAAAAAAAAAAAAAAGAAAAAGACACTGAGCGTAGATGAGCACTAGGAAGGACTAACATGGATAAGGCGTCAATTGTAAATGGAAAGTTCCACTTCAAAACCCTGCCAGATGGCAGTCTTGACAGGACAAAAGTGATATGCATTTACTGTAAAGCTGTATTTAGTTTCCACCGGAGTACGAGCAGTCCAACCACTTTGGATGGTGTGGCACGGAGACCACTGGCCGCGTCCACCACACGCCAACTTTCAACAGCGGGGGCTAAATGGGTGTGGCTACGGCTTGCAGGCCAATTAATGTGGTGGAGGACGAGGGTCTGCGCGATATCATATATATTATACTGACTATGGATGAATATGACACTGACTGGATGATTATGGCACTGACTGTGGATTACTATGGATGCTGAACAGCTGTTATAGGCTATACTGCCTAACTGCACTATATCAGTTGAGTCCTGTACTGTATTGCACTGCCCCCTGTTTAATGCACACTTTATTTATTGTTTTGATTTAATTTAATTGATTTTGTGCATCACAGTTTGATGCAATGCATAAGTGTCATCCTTTTGTCTTAATGGCTGCTGAAAAAAGGGGATGAATAGTTCAAGTTGGAGTTGAAAAGTAAAATAGAGAAATTTTGGTAGTACTAGTAATCATTACTATGTAATGTTACAGTTATGCCCATCTGTTATCTTTGTTGGGCTTGAGTTTATGATTATTTTTTTTTACCCTGTGCATCTTTTGTTTTGTTAGTAGTACTTGTCATTGCTCCAACACGAATAAACATGCTGCATCCCACTAGATGGCGCATTTGCCTTATTTACAAGCACCACGGTCATCAGAGCTGATCGCTGCCACTCTCAGCAGCGTGCGTCTACTAAGGTCTACTAAGATTCCACAATCTATTACACCTAGTAAGCAAAACAGGCAACAGGTAAAATTAAACATCTTCAGTTGAGCAACTCAGGCAAGTTAAACTGATTT
>NW_027466243.1:245000-355000 GCF_046127955.1 Nelusetta ayraudi
GTTTTAGGTCCTGTGTTTTAGTGCTTCATAATTATATTCTGTTGTCAAATTTGCCCATCAAAGTCAGATTAGTAATCCTGTGCATCAGTTTAAGGAAAACCAATTCTAGGTAATGGATTGCAGATCTTGTAGTGACCTGTTACAATGGAAAGAAATGTATACATAATAAGTACGTCTGTGTGCCCGATATTTTAGCTAACACTAAACTTTCTGCACAACTGTCTGCATTGTGCTTTTTCTTCGGCCACAGAGAACAGAAACGTCTGTAGTTCTTTGTTCACCCATGGTACAGTTTCATAAGCTTTTCAGTTTTTGATACGTGTTAATGTAAAAATCCACACGCGAGGCATTTAAAAATGGCGGTTTTGGTCTTTCGTGAAAGACTGCCTTTGGCCAATCAGTGTCCTGAACGTTGCTACGTCACCCTTATGGTCTCAGCTCTGCTCGCTTCAAAACCCCAACGAGGCAGGTACCAAAATCCTAATCCCTGGGAATGTGACAATTGTTTTTTTCAATTTAAGTTTTCGTTATTTTGTTTGTTTTCGTTAACTATTATAACCGTGGTCAGGACCTCCAGTGAGAAGATCCATTGGAGGACATTTAGAGCAAACAGTCAGACAACAGCAGCTTCACCACATCAGCTGAAAAATGGAGTTTGGATGCTTTCAGCTTCAAGTCGTGGACAGAAAATGATGCTCACACTGTCACACTGATGTTTTCTTCTCCAACCTTCTCTCAGCTCCAGAGGTTGGTGGTCTGCAGGAGCTTCTACAGCAGCAGAAGATCAGTCTGGAGAGGAGATGTGAACGTGTGACTGAAGGTGAAGAAGCAGGAAGTCAAACTCTCCTCAACAGCATCTACACTGAGCTCTACATCACTGAGGGACTGAGTGAGGAGGTCAACAGAGAGCATGAGGTCAAACAGCTGGAGACCAAGAAGACCAAGAAGACCAAGGAGATCCTCCACGACCGTCCAATCAGGTGCAGCCAGATCTTTGAAGCCTCACCTGAGCAGCAGGGACTCAGGGAGTCAGAGTGGTGCTGACCAGGTCTCTGGGCTGGACTGGGAAGCCTTGGGGTCCCACTGGAGGAGCTGGAGGAGGTGACTGGGTCCAGGGAAGTCTGGGGGTCTCTGCTGAGGCTGCTGCCCCCGAGACCTGACTCCGGATACGGCAGTAGAAGATGGATGGATGGATGGATGGATGGATGCCAGGTGATAGAACATTTCATAAAAACAGACTCTGCATTATAACTTCTATTACACTCTAAAAAACTCACTCCAATATAACTGCACTCGTCCTTCTCTCACATTACATTGGATCACAATGACCAAACAACACAACAAAGACAATGATCCAACTGTACTGCCACGTCCAGACTCAGTGTAGGTCTGTAGGCCTCTTGGACCTTCATGTGAACCACTGCGTGTTGACTGGAGGTGAAACATGACTGACTGCTGTCCTCCTACCTGTACAATGCAATCTCACTTTCATTCTGCTGCAGATGGCCATTTTCATTTTACACCGTCCAAATTTACAGCTCAGGGCGCTGGGACGAATTCCAAATTGTGTGCAGATACAGGCGTACATTTCAAATAATTATGAGAAAAATCCAACGTAAAGAGAGCACTTCCATTAGGAAATAGTCAACATGAAATTTCGTCTTCTACTGACACCTGCTGGTCAAATTGAATAGTTGCAAATATTGTGAACAAGTTGTCATCTAATTCTAGTCCTAAACAATATGGCCATTCGAAGTGAAGTATTAAGACAATTAATCAGGTTTGTACTGCTTGATTGAACACATTCATCCCGTTCCAGTGCACTAAAACCCACTTCCCTTCAGGACCGTGTCAGCGAAGCCAAAACTTCCTTGAGTGACGCTGTTTCCCAGCATGCAATGCGAGCTAGCGATTCACAATACTATTTCGTCACAAACATGGATGTAAAAAATAAAAAAAGGAAAAAGGGAAAAATGAAACTTCAGGAACACCAACCATTGCAATACAAGCAGAACTGGGCCGAAGTTTTATATTATGTACACCAAAATACAGCCTTCTGTTGGACAACCTATTTAATCCGTGTCTTCCTATGGCTCTTCTGTGGGTGAAAGCTCGTTGTAGAAATCACGTGCTGAGTAGGTCACCCCTCCAATCACCTCGGGGAAGGTCTAAGACAAGAGCCAATGGTTACCCTTGCAGGGTATCACCTGATACGGGTGAGCGAGTGAACAGAAAATATCGTTCAACGTGTGCAGTCGTAACAGGAGAAGCTTGCTGGTGGAAATGATGCACTACAAGTCGATGTGACACTAATGAATGCGATGGATGAGGCAGAGCAATGCTCCAGAACCTGATTCAGATTCAGACGACTCCCTCCACTTTTTTTATTTCATATGAGCGTTTAAAAAAAACAACATAATGATAATCGAATAAGCTTTAGTTTATTAATCTGAATTAAAACAAGTAGGTTTTGCCCTTACAAGGTTGTAGATTTGTTATAGATGAGTTCCTTTGTTGTAGTTTGGTGCTTGAAAAACTATATATGGGATGTACCATGACCTGAGGGATTTCCTCATCCCATCCCAGCTTGGTTCTGATGCTGAATGTGAATGTATCTTGCTGTACATCCCACTGAGCGGCAAGGGCCCTCTCCATAGGGAGCTGGTCTCTGTCAAGGTTAAGTGTTTTTACCTCTTTAGCTCTCTGTTCTTCAGGAATGGCGGCCAGCACCGAGCGATGATTGCTCACCCACTTATTGAGCTTAAATCCACCTCTATCGCACAGGTCTGTTAGCTGCTGGTACAGATGTATTGCTTGTTACACCGTGCTGACGGCCTTTAGACAATCATCCACATAGAGATTTTGACAAACAATGTTTATAACCTCGGCTGGGAAGTCATGCTGATTGTCGTCGAATGAAGCACAGCTTGGGGATGACACTGCCCCAAAGATGTGGACCAGCATCCTGTGCTCTTGTAGGTCCTTTGTAATGTCCCCATCTGGCCACCAGAGGAAGCGTAAGAAGTTTACATCCTGGTTGGAAACTCTTACTTGATGAAACGTTCCCTCAATGTCAGTCATGAATGCTACAGGGCCTTGGCGAAAACGAAGCAGCACACCTAGCAGTGTACTTGTCAAATTGGGACCCTGCAGGAGCTCTTTATTTAATGATGTTCACTCACTTTCAATCTCACAGCCACTAAAAAACCTGATTGTGATTGAGAGGTCCTCAGCAGCCAATCACTGTTGGGAGTCCAGCCTTCAAACACTCCTCCTGAATCCAGACTCACATCTGTGAGCATCTGGAACTTTGGCCCCGATCCTCCACACCACACAACTTGGGATGACAGCGCCACCTACCTGTATCCTTTCAGCAGCCAGTCCATCCTCTGACCCGTTTCCACTGTGGCCTGTTGTGTCATCTGGACCGGAGTCTGGATCATCAGTGTCCAGGTTCATGGAATCTGTCAGAGTGCCGCCGTCCTGTGATGTAATGATAGAGAATCACTCTATTTATACTAATGTGCAGAACCACTAGAGTGTCATTTCTTCACTGCTGTCAGCAACAAGCATTTGGTGTCACACTGGTGTACAACACTTATGGGCTAATTAATAAGAAATGACATATTTAGGAATCACCCGCAATACCCAGATTGTTGCTGCTTATCTGCTGATATGAGCCGTCAACTGTTGCAATATAGAACCACGGGCAGGAAATTACAATTAGTGTAGAGCGTATTATAATTTAAAAGTTTACTTACGGTAGTTATTTAAAGAATTTAGCAGGGATGGAACAGGCTAACGTGACGACGTCACCTGTAACACGGTAGGAGCTCAACCTGCTGTCACGGCGAAAACTCTGTGTTACGTCCCGTCGAGGGGGACCGAGACGCAATGTGTGGGACACCTTCCCCCACTCCCAAGCCTCATTAATTTCTCACGGCAGTTGGCAGTTTCAACAAAAAACATTTTATTAATCAGTAAATGAAATAAACAAAACAACTTAACCGGTGGGCAGCAAAGGCTTCAGGGTGGGCCCAGGCCAAAATAATAAACCAAACTCCAACTAGCTCGCCTTAAGAACTAACTAAAGAAAGAAAGAGAACCCAAATACAGAAAGGCTAACCTCCCTACATACTTAATAAACAGGAGAAAAGAGGGAACAAAGAAAATGGCAGCCCACCCCTACGGCTGCGTGCTCTAACACCATTTCAGAAGTGACTAACATCAGAGTTGGGAGCGGAGGAGGGATGACCGTCAGGCTGGCTCGACTGCTCCTCCTTCTCAGCCGTGGCGCGTCCAATCAGCAGCCGACATCCAGGACCGCACCTGCAAGGCGTCATCCAATCTCTCACACACAGACACACACACACACACAGACACAAAGATAGAGGCACCTAGACCCACCTGTGGGTCATAACACCCCCTCCCTGAAGAACTAAACCCTATTAACATACCTACAAATAAAACTAAACAAGAAAAACCTCACTTCCCCCGAAATAAGAATTCCGCAGCTAGTCCACATGTACACGTGATAATGCACTTGCCAACACATTATCAACCCCCCTTCCTGTGGCAAATCTGGAGATTGAAGGCTTGCAGGGGCAAAGACCACCACATCTTCGAGGGCATTATGGTCTGTAAAAACCTGACCCCAAACATCAAGATGGGCACTGTCAGAAGGAGAGCCAAAGCTTCTTTCTGAACTTCCCAATATTGACTCTGTGTGCATGCTGCTTACTTGTGGCATGTCCCTCTACTTTATGTCATGGTGCAAAACTGACGTACGGCGGGGGTGGTCAGAAAACAATAGTGGGTGGCTCTCAATTAATTTAACAATATCATGACGGGCTGATGCAGGCAAATGGGACAAAAACAAGCTTAAATTATTCATAATTTCAGAGTTTCCCAGGCGCGCCGAAGGAACACCGATTTTTTTTTTTTTTTTTTTTTTTCAATGAGCCCTCCCTCCACCAATGGGCACAGAGGGGGCGGAGGCTCAGGCGACACATTTTTCCGAGTAACGTAACGCCCGGTTCACACTGGACGGGGAAGCACCACGAAGCGCCGAGCGCTTCCATTCGGCGCCCATGTTAATCAATGTAGTAGTTCACACCAGACGCGAACAGGCGCGCGGCTCCCCTCGCGGATCGCGCCATGCATTTAACGTCAGTTCACTGGACGTGGAAGCGAAGCGCCGCCGAGCGCTTCCATTCGGCGCCCACGTTAATCAATGTGGTGGTTCACAGTAGACGCGAACAGGCGCGCGGCTCACGGCATGCATTTGTTGTTTCGGCGTCTGCTCTATTTCGTGCGTGAGCCGCGAGCGATCCTCGTCTACAGTACAGGAAGTCGCTCAATAAAAACGAGAAAATCCGGTGAATTTTCAAAATAAACTCATTTCAAAATAAAAACCGAATGACAAATTCGATCATATATCATATTTGTATGTTATATTTGTCAGTACATTGTATCAGAGTGCGAGAGAGATTAAACACACACACACACACACACACAGGAAGACTTGATCAAAATACGTCTGTTTGAGCCTAGAGATGCCAGTCAATGATCATTATGAAAGAGGTCTTGTCTTGAGATGGACACCTGAGTGCGTGTTTCTATTTATTTACACACACACACACACACACACACACACACACACACACACACACACACTAAAATATAGAATTGCAGTAGGTTGGTTTTGTTGCTCTTGGTTGTCCGGGGCGAGGGGGGGCGATGATGAAAATGTTTTTTTTTATTTATTTTTTTTTTAAAGAAAAAAAAAAGAAGCTCAAGTGGGAGTGAAAAGAAGACTGCAGCTGAGCAGAAGCGCTTGTCGACCGTCGCGGAGCTGTTCGCGTCTGGTGTGAACCAGTTGGAGCCTCGCGCGCGAAATTCGTCGGCGCTCCGCTTCGTGGCGCTTCCACTTCCATTGAAATGAATCGCACGAGCCACGCGCCTGTTCGCGTCTGGTCTGAACCACTACATTCAGTGCGTTTACATGGCACTAGAGAAAATCGAATTATTGCCTTAGTCCGATTATGATCGGAGAACTCACGTGCGTGTAAACACCTTACTCCGATTATGATTGGAGTTTGAGAACTCCGATTGGAATCGGAGAACTCCGATTGAGACACCCAGATAATGCGATTGGAATTCAAATTTCTCTGCCATGTATACGCCTTAATCGGACTATTAACTGGACAATGCGAGTGCGCATGCGCCACGCCTCGCTCTCGCAACTCATGACCGCACAACTACGTCGTCTAACAAAACAGACGGCGCGAAACAACCTGGCAAACGCGAATAAGAATGTTGACATTTGGAGAGAGGATGAGACCGGGGCGATGCTTTCTCTTCTAAAAGAGATGGACATATTAAAATAACGCGCAACGGAGACCTTTTTAAAAAGGGTAGCGCAGCAAATGCAGGGCTCCGGCTTTGCGCACCCCTGAACAAATACGTATTCCTTCGTATTTATATTTCTACCTTTTCGTTCACATTTTTTGTAAGTTAGAAGAATTTTAACTTTGTAAATAAAAGCACAGCAAAGACATGTTTTTCTGATTTGTTTTTATTTTGGTAATTTCGCTGTTATTCTGCTGGAAACGGCGTGCAGCGGCACCAGCTTCCTCCACGGTCAGCACTTTCTCAACTCTCCCACCAGTCTGCTCCGAACCCGAATCCAACAAGAACGAGAGTTTGGGGTCCGTAGCGACGGCACAAAGCGTAGCATCGAAGTGTTGTTGTAGCCCTCCAACAGCAAACAACGTTCTTGTCTGCCTTTTAAAATAACCAGGAGCACAAGAAATAGGGTACACCTTATCTGCAAAGCAAGTAACACGTACATTATGAACTATCGTTCCATATCACAATAGATTTAATATGTCAACCGAAAGCAGCTGACTATATATATACATATATATATATATATATATATATATATATATATATATATATATATATATATATATATATATACATATATATATACACATATATATATATATATATTAATTAACCTCTGTCATTGAACTCCATATTATTAATATGTTGTTTTTTTTTAAATGCTCATACAAAAAAAAAGTGTGACATCCACATGTAGTGCATTATTTTCGCCAGCAAGCTTCTCATGTTACGACTGACTACATTGACCCATATTTTCCATATACTCAACTGAATCACATGCCCTGCAGATCACCTGCAAAGGGGCCCGAGGGGTGACGCACAACCAGCACGTGACCTCTACCATGTGCTTCCACCCACGGAAGTGCCCTAGGAAGACACGGATTAAATAGAATGGCTTGTCCACCAGAAGGCTGTATTATGGTGTACATAATATAAAACTTCGGCCCAGTTCTGCTTGTATTGCAATGGTTGCTTTTCCTGAAGTTTCATTTTTCCCTTTTTCCCTTTTTATTTTTTACATCCATGTTTGTGATGAAATAGTATTGTGAATCGCTAGCTCGCATTGCATGCTGGGAAACAGCGTCACTCAAGGAAGTTTTGGCTTCGCTGACACGGTCCTGAAGGGAAGTAGGTTTTAGTGCACTGGAACGGGATGAATGTGTTCAATCAAGCAGTACAAACCTGATTAATTGTCTTAATACTTGACTTGGAATGGCCATATTGTTTAGGATTAGAATTAGATGACAACTTCTTCACAATATTTGCAACGATTCAATTTGACCAGCAGGTGTCAGTAGAAGACGAAATTTCATGTTGACTATTTCCTAATGGAAGTGCTCTCTTTACGTTGGATTTTTCTCATAATTATTTGAAGTGTAGGCCTGTAGTTGATGAGGAATCACGGTGTGCTAAAGCTACTCAAACAGCTTCGATGAAAAAAAGGGAGTGTGATTTGGGTTTGTGGTACATTATGACAATCTTGGACTTGCAAGACTGAGGCGACGGTTCAATTCCCATCAATGTGTATTATATATGTGTTATTTAGCTCATCTATTCTACATTTTAAATAGATCACATTTGACATCTGACCCACTGAACACTTACTATTGAACATATCTTTAAACTATGGGCTATTTAGTCTTGTTTTAGGATATAATATAATTCATTGCACAAACTGTCAGGCTAAGTATAAGAGCTATAGTCTACTACAATCAGTCGTGCCAAAAAAGAGACATTGTCTTTATTTTTCATTTTTATTTTATTGTGTCAGCATTGAACCATACAAGCATGTAGTGTTGTCCAACAAAAATGCATGGCGAATCAAATCCCAAACAATCTATGAAACAATGAACACGTTTCCATTGCACTTCATTTTATTGAGCACTAGATGACCTCCTCGAGCACTGTGTCATTGAAGCCTCGAGTAATGAACCATTTTTTGAAACAAGTGTCGAAGCTTCAACAAAGCCTCCATCGGCCATCACTACCTACGGCTGCGTGCTCTAACACCATTTCAGAAGTGACTAACTGCACAGTTGGGAGCGGAGGAGGGATGACCGTCAGGCTGGCTCGACTGCTCCTCCTTCTCAGCCGTGGCGCGTCCAATCAGCAGCCGACATCCAGGACCGCACCTGCAAAGCGTCATCCACTGTCAGACACATACACAGACACAAAGATAGAGGCACCTAGACCCACCCGTGGGTCATAACACTCCGTGTGGATCTTTTCACTCTGGCATTGAAAGGGGGTGCTAGCGCTAGCCGTTTGCTAAGCTATGTACAGACAGCACCACCGCTTGCCGAACCACATAGTCACACCGTTTATATACAACAACTCGTCATCAATATCTCTAAAGTAGAAGTCAAGAACTTTTTTCAAAAACGATAACTAACTCAAACTTTTTTGTGTGTTTATAAAAACAAACTAAAACAAACTTAAATTGAAGTCATATTTCACTTCGTTTACGTCTGTCAAATGAATATTTGCCCAGGAAAATCTTTTAGTTTTACGCAGCAGCACCTAAATGCACCTCGCGTTCTGTGACGTCACCCCTCTTTCACAGCAGTATGTTGACGAGCGACTCGCGGCGGGAAAGTCCGATATGCCACTTTTTCCCAATACGACGAAGAGAGTGACAAAAGCCAATGTCTTGTGGTGGAAAGACACAAAATATGTGGCTTGCTTCTAAAAAGGGAAAAACCCCGACAAACCTCCATTTAAGAAGCAGCAGTGGTGAACATGTTTATTGAGACTGGGAAGTAGACACGACAGTATGACTCAAATATCCTGTGGCGATGAGAGTGGTTATGGCTATCTGATAAAGCAAGATTTAATATTGGGAATTTAACAAAATGAAAAGGAACCGACAACGCCACCCTGGGAATTTCACCCAGGGAGTTCTACTAAACACAAAAGTAATAATTAGGCACACAGGTAAGTTCTACGAGGAAGGAGTAGGAGACGTGGTTCAGAATGTTTAAAATATCAAACCAACTTTTATTCAACATTTAAAAATAAAAGGAACAAACAGACCAACACTTAAAACGGAGCTACTGAGCTCCTTATTCTTGGTGTAGAAACTGAGGCTTACCGATGAGGGGGCCAAACGGGGGAGGAACCAAAGAAAACAAGGAACACCCCACTCACACGTGACACACCTGCAAAGAAAGTGAAGTGCAAAAAAAGAAGAAGAAAACAACCACAATCCCGGGTCACAGCACTCGAAGTGGCCCACCACCCGGGACACCGCCACCACCAGCAGCTCTCAGCGACTACAAAAGAAAAGATAAACAGTTGGTTACTAAAAGTTCCCTAAAATCTGTCACATGTACTGAAATAGCAAGAAAAACAAACAAACAATGCAATTACATACACACACACGCACACGCGCGCACGCGCGCACGCGCGCACGCGCGCACGCACGCACGCACGCACGCACGCACGCACACACACACACACACACACACACACACACACACACACACACACACACACACACACACACACACACACACACACACACACACACACACACACACACACACCACTGTAGCTGGACCGGCGACTTGATAGTGTAACGTCTGCTGTCTGAGGGTCAGCAGTGGCGACGTAAGCAAACGAGGAAAAACAACAAGTAAAACCAAGGCGGGACGGAAGCAACATGCACCGTCGACCGTCTGTACAGGGCGGCTAGCACAATCAAGTGCGGGCGAAGCAGAAGTGTTCCTGCACTTATCTTATAGGACCGAGTTTTGGGCCACAGGTCTTGATCACCAAGCGTCCTCCAGGTGAGGAGAACAACGAGGAGGCTCTGTTCAGGAAGCACTGTAAAAAGAACGGACAGGTGAGGTAATACGTACCTATGCTAATAAGCCATAATAATTTAAATGCTAAAATATCCGCACCTGATCCTCTTAAAACTCGGGCACACAAATCGGATGTTCAGTGACCCATTGACAACAATGAACCACTAAACGAAGCTTTTAAGAAAAATGCGAAATGAAGCCACTGAGAGCTAAAACAACATGCAAACAATGCCACAGTGCAGCTTTTCTCAAACGGGTCAATTTTGAAATCATTTTAATCAACTCTGTCTTCATTGATCAGAAGGTCTTTGCAGATTTGGAATTAAAAAATGTTAACTGCAGGAATCATAAAATCGTCTCATCAGTGACGTTTATAGAGCCATTAAAAAATTAAATATGTGCTGAACAGACGAACGGCGGTGGAAGAGGCCTGTGTGACCAGCAGGGGGCAGCAGAGGACCGACAGCCGCAAGTTCCTCCTCAGAGAGGCCTGAGAAGGTTCTGCACCTTCAGCTCCTCCAGGAGGTCCTCAGCAAAGTGTCAGAGTTTGTTGGTTTTTTACCTCGGTCGGCAGAGTCACAGTATGAAACTTGTAGCCAGGGGGCGCTGCAGCTCACTCAACACCTACAAGGTTTGAAAAGGAAATTGAGTGGAATTCATCTGGAATGAAAAGAAAAGCACAACTACAGCAGAAAAACTGAACACAAAGACGCACAAAGTTTGAACTACACACTGATTTTCTCCGGACGGGGGCCCCACAGGGCAAGCGAGACCGGACTCATCCCCATGACAGGACCCAGCCCCTTCACCCACCAGGAGGATCGGTACCCAAAGCAGGCCCGGGCACCCAGAGGCCCCCCCCCCTACGGACCCAGTATGGCGCATCGACCACCCACCACTGTCAGACCCCCGTGTCTCGGGTCGTCGCCGCCCAGCCGCCCCCGAGCGGCGCAGGGGGACCACCCGGGCAGCGGCCCGGTCCCAGGATTGGAGGAAGGGGGACTCCGCCGCAAGTGGCGAGGTCCCCATAGGCCCAGCCGGTCTCGCACCCCAGGGGCACCGGACCGCACAGGGCCCATCCAGGGTGGGAAAGATGCCGGATCCCGCCCCCGCTAGCAGGCCGACCCCACTGTGTGTAGGGGTGTCAGTGTGTGTATATGTGCACTTGCTGGTGTGTTGAACTATGGTGCGTTTAAAATGGAAGGGTGGTAAGGCCCTGGGGCAACCACACTGCTGCTGAGCAGGGCAGCGGCCGCAGTGCACGAACCACCCCCCCAAGCCCTAAGTGTCTATAATGCTATTAAGATTGGAGAGGGTCTTAAGGCCAGAAGGCCGGGCAGCGATCACCCAAGACACAAATCCGCCGAAACAGAAGAAAATAAATAAATTAATTAAAAATTTAGGGAAAAAAAAACAAAACAAAAAAAACACCTATTATGTGACCAGGGGGGACTCCCGGTCAGGGCGCCCCCTCAGCGACATCGGGGCCGGGGACACCACAGGGATCCAGGAGCCAAAGGGGGCCCACCCCCCACCGCACCCGGGCACACAGGAGCGGTAGCCGGCGAACGCGCAGCCCCACCCCAGGCATGCGACCCCACCGCGTACGATCCAGCGCCAGTCCCCAGACACAGGGACGGACCAGCCCTCCCACCAACAAGGGGGCCCCCAGACCAGAGCCAGGGACCCCCCCCCCCCGGAGCACCACCCACCAACCATCAGGCCCAGCCCCCCGCGTGGTAGACATCCCCCGCCGGGGCACCCAACCCCCGACCCCCCACCAACCCGCAAAGCACAAGTTCCTGAGCGGACATCGCTGGAAAGTGGCAGGACAAGAGGTTCCTCTGCAAGAAATGTGAGAAGAGTTTGTGCTGAACATGGATGGCCTAAATGTGAAGGGGCTCCCCGATACACAGCTGGAGATCGAAGTGGCAAAAGCAATAACTGAGGTGTTGTAACAACTCCACTGGCAGATTAAACACGCTTCACAATGCTTCTGTGCTACGACTGAAAACCCTCTAGTGAACCAAAATTGATCAATTAATTCCAACATCCCCCCTTTTGACACATGGTCTAAACCGTGCGTCAATTTAGCGAAATGTGAAAATAAATGTTTTGGCAGACACGGGTTACCGTTTGGTCCCGCCCAAATGTCAGTAACGTGGTCCCAGCATGCGCCGGCGGAGCGCCAAGCGGCCTTCTCCTTCGCTGTGGCAAGGGACTGCATTTCAGCCAGTGATGCATCAGCCTCCTCAAATGAGGCTGTCATCATCGGGGCTGACGAGGGTGCAGGCTGCCTCGCAGCGGACTTTGCCCTGGCAAACAGGGTCACGAAGGTTAGTGTGAGCAGAACATTTACACACTGCTATTTGGGAGGGCAAAAGTATGGCTCGCAAGAGGTCAGCAATAAGCACATGATTTAACACCGGCTTCCCGTCTGACTTGAGGAAGTCCCTGCATTTCCACAGTGCCCCAAAGTCATGAACGACACCAAACGCATAACGGGAGTCTGTGTAGATTGTGACAGACTTGCCCTCTGCAAATCTACACGCTTCAGTTAGCGCAACCAGCTCTGCCCCTTGTGCTGAGAGGTGACATGGAAGGGAGTCAGAGCAGATGACCTCCGAGTCGGAGACAACTGCGTAACCAACTCTGTTGGCGCCTTTGTCGTCCCGGAATGCTGAACCATCTGCGTAGAAAACAAAATCAGCATTAGCAAGGGGTTCGTCAGGTCAGGTCAGGTCGGGGGGAGCAAATTGTGTCTAGCTCTGCTAGGCAGTCGTGTGTGGTTTGGGCACGTTCGGTGCCCTGGCGTGGACAGCAGCGTTAACTGCTCTCAAATGTTGAACAAACCTCCAGTCATCACGTTGAGGAGGAACTCTGGCCTTTTTTACAGGGAACATGGGCGTGCGCACTGGCGAGTCGGGGCATGGGACAATGACACCTGCTTCGAGAAGAGAATCAAAAACAGGAGTGATCCCTTCAACAGCTTCTGGCTTCAGAGGATATTGCGGCTGGTTGGGCCGAATATCACTTTTGGGTGTGATCTTCACCGGTTCGGCACCTTTGATCAGTCCCACATTGTATTTGTGAGCAGCCCACAGTGAGGAGGGAACCTCACTCAGTTCCTCGGGCAGCTGCGATGTGTCAGTGAAACATGCAAAACTCGTGTTGTGGCGCTCGCTGTCACGTGTCTCTGTCAGGTGCAGACAGCGAAGAGCCTGTGTTTCCAGTGGAAAATCAGTCTTATGCACATTCAGGGTGGGGGAGTAAAAATGTCCCCGCTCCTTTCGGTGCCAGTCTTTGGTCGACAGGCATTTCGTCAAAAACGGACCTAGGTCCTTCCACTCATCGCCTGGACTCTTGGAAAGTGAAATGTGTGGGGTAGACCCACGGACAGAAAAAAAAGAAATGCACTCTGCTCTGGTGTGAGTGAAACAGAGGCAACGCATCGTTGGGGGCCCCAAAACAACGTAGAAACAAAGAGGCCATCATTCACACGTTTCTTTCACGAGTTGCACTGGCTGTGCAGTGCAAATTAGGAGCTTTCATGAAGTGAACATCACCCGGCACCTTATCGTTAGCCGCCACTATCAATTCTTCTGAGGCCTCGAGGGGAAGCAACCCCTGATAGACATGCAAGAGAGGCTTAGGAATTTGAGCCAAGGTCGAGGAAGATAACGACCTGGCAACAATCAACCCGTCGGGGGTGGAGATGAGATTAAATACCCATGGCTAGAAGCAAATCTCTTCCCAACAAATTCATCGGACACACTTCTGACAATACAAAGCTGTGTTTAGTTTGGTTTTGTGATGTGCATGTCTCGTCGCCGTAGTCAATACAAGTAAGTGGAGTGGTGAGAGGCTCTCTCTTCTTCGTTCCAGCTGCCCCGACAGAATAAACATATCTCCCACTTTTTTTTTTACACTGGGGAAGTTCTTCTGCACGAAGGAGCGACAATGTTGCTCCGCTATCGGCTAGGAACGTGATATTTTTACCCATGATTCTAAAAGTGACCCGCGGCAGTTTCTCAAAAGCAGCTTCTTTATACAACGTGTATGTGGGAGGAGGCGGCACGTGACGACGCTCTAAACCTGTCAATGGTGCTCAAAATTTGGTCACGTAAATCAACTTCGAACTCTGTGTCAGTGTCAATGCATGTCTCACCGTCAGGCTGAGAGCAATCAGTCGAACCTAAATCATTGTCAGAAGAAAAATCATCATCAACATGTAAATCAGTATACGTTTCCGAATAATCAACATCAGAATATGAATCAGTGTACGTGTCTGCAGGGGAAAGGGAAGTTAGAGGGGACAGCAAGCATTTCTTCATTGCAAGAAGCGTGTTGCATGTGTGTGTGTGTATCACTTCCCTGCGAAGACGCTGTAGGCCGGGGGTCCGTCTCGCCGGGTCCATGCCGTGTCCCGCACTCCACTCTCCCCCCTCAGCTGCTCTAAGTTGGATCCTCTTTTCCGGCCCTCGCGATCACTCTCTTGGCTGCGGTGGGCATGGTTCTGCCCGCAGTGTCTTCCTTTGTCAGGGCATTCTCTGGCCCAGTGACCCATTCGGCCGCAGATGTGGCACGCCCCCTTTTCGCCTCTGTCTCCGCTAGTCGCCCTTCGTCGGTTGTCGTTGTTCCTGTAGGGCCGTCTCGCCGTGTCACTGAGGTGCTTCATCATGGTGAGGGAGGCACGCTTTATCTTCTTGTCCTCTGCATCGCTGGCCTCCTGCAGAAGCCTCTCAGCGTGCACTGCATGACGTCGGACCTCTGTCAGCCGGGCATCTTCAATCCCCACGCAGCAGCTTGTGTTTACTGCTTTGGCGATCTGGGGGAGCAGCCCTTGTCTGAAAGCAGTGATGAGGCTGGCCGTTTGGTTGACGGCAGTCCTGATGAACGTGGCGACGCTGCGGCGTCGGTGCTGGAGTGCGCAGGGTTGTACGGTGGTAGCGTTGGATGAGGGCAGGCGGGAGGAGGGAAGACAGGCATGTCCAGGAGAGGGTCCCTCGGGCCTGTAAGAGAAGGATACAGACGATTTGGTGCATTTGAATGCTCGTGTGTGAGCGGCTCCTTTTCTCCCTCCTCTGGGGAGTGTGTGTGAGTGTGTGCACCCTCTGCCGTTATCTCTGTCACCCCTGTGCTCCAGCGCCCAGCGCTGTTCACACGTTTGTTTTTGTTTTTTTTACTTGTTTCCTGTCCCTGACTTCTGCTTCAGTTTTCCAAAATGAAAAACACCTTTCATGATCTTTGATGATCTGAATTGCATATTTGTTTGTTTTTTTCTTTTTTGTAACCTTTCCCTCTGCTATCTTCAATTTATCCCGGAGGTTTCTCAATTCCTCCAAACTCAGTGATCCCCCTGCTGGGAAATCATACTTTTCAACCCAAATTCCCAACATGTCAAGACAATCTGGACCATATTTTTTCCTCATGTCGTCCACAATTGGTCCCCCCTGGGGAACAGCAGCAGCCACTTTGCTCTGGTTCTTCCCCAGCACTGTCTAGCTAGACTTATTACTCTGACTTTTCACTAAGTTTTCACAAAATTCCAAGTCAGAAAATACACAGGCGTCCCCGTGCACCCCTTTTTCTTACTCTAGCAAAAAGGTGGAGAAAAAACTCACCCCTCTGGTAGTTTACCTACCAGAAGCTTCCGGCTCACTTGTGGAGCGGGAATTTCAGTGTTGATTCAGAATCAACACCGACCTGACAGGCACGGTTAACGTAAGCGCTCCGTCCTGCCCCGGGACCGTTCGTAGACGACAAGGAAAACAACCCACTGGTCACTGATATGTCTGAGACAAGAACAATTACTTCTCACCCGATCTCTGAATCAGCACTTCCCTTCCAGGTTCGCTTGGATAGACGTGAAGCCGATCAGATCCACTCTTAGACGCCGATCCTCTCATCTCCGAATGCTTGGTTCGAGGTAGAGGGGGAACGAGGAGTTTCCTCCGTTCCTGGTCCCGGGCCCTCAACGTCCCAGAGTTCCACTGACAGGTCTCCAGCAATCCTGTTCGTGACGCCAAATTGTTGTGGAAAAGAGCGAAGATGCCGATGCAGGAATACTGGGATAATAAGTAATTTAATGAACAAACAATAAAAAAAGGGATCGGAGCTCCGAGGCACAAAACACAGTAAAATGGGAGTGCGAGTGCAAGGTGGGAAGGAGGAAGAAGGTCTCTTATACACAGGACTGGGAGGGGATAAGATAAGGAAAGAACAGGGAGGAGAACAGAGAGAGACAAACCAACGACTATACGATAGTTGACCGATTTCACAGCTCATATCCTGTACAAGGAGAGGACGAGCACATCAGTGGCAGGCCATAAAACAAAGTGAAATACGATGCGTATATGTTAGCCTAGGATTCTAACAGTTTACACGTGCTACTAGTGATCATACAATATAAACCAAGATAAAGAATAACACAAGAATACTCTATCATGTTCGACCCATCTTAATAACCGAGATTTTTTTTCCAGGTGTGCTTTGCTCATCTCTTTGTACCAAATATTTAGGGGAGTTTTTATAACATCACATAGGTTATTAGAGTATATAGTCTTGAAAGCTTTGTCACCCAGCAGAGATTGAAGTGGGATATCTAGTTGGTCAAATTCTAGCTCCTTCCATTTTGCATCGTAACCCGCCCTGCACCAGTAGACTATATATTGCAGTTGTGCTGCTTTATAGTCGTCCTCCAAGCATGGGAGTGACATCCCTCCCTGTTAAGTGTAATGTTTTGTAGCGTACCCTTGGTTTCTTGTTCTGCCATATGAATCTAGAAATGATCCGATTCCATTCACTGAATTTCTTATTGGGTATTTCTACAGGTAGCGATTGGAGTAGAAATAACAATTGTGGTAAAATAACCATTTTTTAAGTATCTATTCGGTTGTAAAAATCAAGTACTAGGGGGGTCCAACTGTCCAGATCATTTTTAATTTTGGTTGTGATGCTACCGTAGTTTACACTATATAAATCTTTGGGGGTCTTGGGAATATGAAGACCTAGGTATTTCAAAATTCTGGTTTTCCATTTAAATTTAAAGGACTTACGTATGTTTTCTTGAGGTATGTAATTAAAAGTAAGAGTTTGAGTTTTCTCTATGTTCAATTTGTATCCCGAATATGAACCACATTGGTCGAAGGAGGGCATTCATTTAGGGAGACTGGTATCCGGGTCGGATAAAGTCACCAGGATGTCATCTGCATATAAACATGTCTTATATTCTTTCCCCTTGAATAGTATTCCCGTGATTTCTGGGTCTTCCCTAATCTTTTGAACAAGTAGCTCTATAAATAGAGCAAACAAGATGGGGCTCAGTGGGCAGCCCTGTCAGCAACCCCTCTCCAAACGGATTGTACCTGAAAGACTGCCATTTATTCTGATCCGGGCCACAGGTGAATTTTAAACATTTTATAACTGTATTGTTAAAGCCAAAACGTTGCAGGACCAGGTATAAAAATTCCCATAGAACAGAGTCAAAAGCTTTTTCTGTGTCAAAGCTAATTAATAAGGACATTGTGTTTCCTTTGCTCATTATATGTAACAGATGTATAGCTCGCCTAACATTGTCTTGTGTTTGTCTATTTTTAACAAAACCTGTCTGGTCCGTGTCAATTAGGTTAGGGATAATATTTTCTAGTGTGTTGACAATAATTGAAGTGAAAATTTTATAATCAGTGTTTAAAACTGAGATAGGTCTGTATGAGCTGCAATCTGTCCTATCTTTCCCTGGTTTCAGTATTACAGATAATATGGCCTGTTTCCAAGATGGTGGGGTCTCGCCACCTTTTAAGACATAGTTAAAACAATTTAATAAATAGCAGTGGGGTCACAGAGTCCCTAAAAGTCTTATACCATTCTGCTGGTAGTCCATCTCCCCCGGCTGCTTTGCTTGTTTTCAGTTTAGAAATTGCCTTGTCGACCTCTGCATTTGTAATCTCTGTAGTTAAGCACTTATTTTGTTCTGTGACAACAGATGGCAGGTCTAGGGATTTCAAAAAACTGATTGACTGTTACTGCTTCTGCTAATTCGGGTTGAGTGTATAAATTCCTGAAGTATGATTCAAAAGACTTGTGTATTGCTTCTGGCTTATAACACATCTGGTTGGTGACCGGGTCCTTTACTTTATATATGGATAAGAGTTTTTTAGCACGGGGTCCATTTTCATAGTGGGTTTGTTTGATATACTTAAGTGTAAGTTCCTCCTGGTCGTTCAGTTTCTTATTTAGTTCTGATTTTACTACGGTTATTTGTTCCAATAAGGTGGGGTCGTTAGTCTCTACATGCTTCTGTTCCAGTGAGTCTAATTTACTTGTCAAGTCGTTAAGGTGTTTAAGTTTTTCTTTTTTCCTTTGTGATGCCCAACTTATAATCTTCCCACGCAACGCAATACTGCTTTTCCAGCATCCCATAAAATACTCTGTGACGTCACTGTGCTACCGTTAAGGTCTGTATATTCCTTCATTTCTTTCCTAATGTAATCTTCAAATTGGGTGTCATTTAATAGGGAGGTGTTGAGTCTCCAAATAGTGTTTTTGTGTGGGACACCTACATTTATTTTCACATATACACCTGAGTGATCTGATATGTCGCTAACACCAATTCTACAATCTAAAACCCTGTGTCTGTCTGTTCTGAACATAAAGAAATAATCGATCCTCGAGTAAACTGAATGAGGGTGAGAGTAAAAAGTCAATTGTTTAGTGGATGGATGAAAATCCCTCCATACATCAAACATACCAATCCTTTTAATCATCTTCTTAATATTTAGTGACTCAGGATTTGTTTTCTTTGTCGGGTTTGATGAGTCTAGAGTGGGATGCAGCTGTACATTCCAAGGGGACTCGTGCCACGCAAAGCCTATTCCGACCTGGCGATCCTCTTTGAATCTATTAGCAACCAGCTACATTACCCTGAGCAGCTTCATGGGTACAGGTGGATGTATGCTAAATGCAGAGAAAATGGACTGCGTGTGAGAAAAGAGTCTTTGCGTTTGGTTTTGAAGGAGCTGGATCCAAGAGGAGTGTCATTAAGGCAAGCGGGGCGTCTCAGACGGAGGAATTACTTCTCAAACTTCTCAACTTCATCTGGCACCTGGACTCATATGATGAACTGAAGCCATATGGTATTTGTGTGAATGGATGTATCGATGGCTTTTCAAGAAAAATAATCTGGCTCAATGCTTACACAACAAGTAGTGACCCAAAAGTAATTGGAGGGTGCTACATAGAAGCGGTACAGCGTTTTGGGGGGTGCCCTAGAGTTGTTCGAGGCGACCTTGGAACCGAAAATGGCCATGTTAGAGGCTTCCAGCGTTTCCTCGTCCCTGTTCAACCAGACGACACCCTCGATAGTTACTTGGAGGGGGCCAGCACCGCCAATCAAAGAATTGAATATTGGTGGGGTTTCCTGCGTGGCCAGCGCATGGAGTTCTGGTTAGCCTTGTTATCAGACCTCAGAGACAACGGGCATTTTGATGGCGAGTTTCTGGACAAAAGTCTCCTGCAGTTTTGTTGTATGGGCCTCCATACAGGTGAGTTCATGAATAACGTTTTATTTTCATTTTGTGTGCATGTGTATGTGAGTGAGAGAGAGGGGAGGGAGGACAGAAACGGGAAAGGGGGTGTTGGGAAGACAGACAGACAGAGACGGGAGGAAAGGAAAAAGAATGCTAAAGAGAAGGGGTAGAAAAGGGAAAGGAACAGAGATGGAAGGGGAGAGAGATGGAACAGAAGGGTAGAAACAGAGAGGATAAGAGATGGGGAGAAAGGGGGGGGGAGGGACGAACAGAGACAGGGAGGGAGGGAGAGGGTGGGGTTGCTCATGTGTGAATGCTGTAATTTAGTGTTTTATTTATGTTCTGCTGGCACAGCTCTTCCTAAATGTATACATTTTCTACAGGATGAGTTGGATGACACTGCACAGGTGTGGAATGCACACAACATCAGGCCATCAAGAAACCTGAATGTCCCCATCGGTCGGCCTAATGTGACGCATGCTGTTCCTGAACTTGACCGAACAACAGATTTTCTCTCCCCTGTTGAAGATGAACACATTCAACTGTGCAAAAATGAATGTGTCTTTCGGCTGGCTGTACCATGTAATCCAGATATTTATGAACTCTGTATCATCTTTATGGCTGAGTCCCATCTTGCTCCACCAACAGATCCGTATCAGGCTGTGAACTTGTATTTGCACCTAAGAGAGGCCATCACTGCATCTCTCTAAACCACCCGACCCTCTCCACAGGATGGACACTTATTCCACTGCAGTGCGCCTCCCCCTGACCCTATCCACAGAATGGACACTAAATTGTTGTGAACCTCCTGTTATTTTGTGTATTGTTAAATCTCTAGTGTTCCTTTTAAAAATACACAGGGATATCGGTTATTTACTGCACTCCTTTGTTTCTGTTATTACGCAATCCTTATGGTGATGCTATTTACTGAATTTACTTTTTGACCTGAAGGTCGTGTGTGCAAAGAGCTGTTAAATAAAAGTAGCCATGTGAAAGAACTTAACTATGTTCAGAACAAAGTTGTTGAAACATTGAGAAACACAGAAGCACAAGGTTACTTTAAGATTTACTTTAATTATTCTTCACTTCCATGAATTAATGAACATTAACGTGATTCTTTAAAGTCAACAATTCCTGAAAAATTAAACCGGTGTTGGACAACTCGTTCTGAATGCTTGGTTAGAGTAAACAGATGGACCTGTAAGCAGTCATTTTCAAAACAACATTTTCACTTTCAACAACAAAAAAAAAACACCCTCATAAAACTCTGCTGAAGCATTTACTATTCTGTAACACAGGTGTAACTATGGAAGCAGATAGTTACCATAATCCAAATAAAAATGCAATAGCAGAAATGCTTTTAAATTTTAAGAACGAAGCTGCATTATTTGACTCATAATTAAAATGGTTAATAAGTCATTCAATCTGCATTTTCATTTTCTTCTTCAAGACTGCTCATTCTTGTACTTAATTCAAATGAAGGAAAACACATTTGAGATTTAATTTTCAAAACATGCACCAGCAAAGAGTTACCAAAATTCAATATGAAATATAAAATTCAAAAATGAAAAAGCAATAGCAGAATGCTTTTTCATTTTAAGAACGAAACTGCATTATTTGACTCATAATTAAAATCATTAATAAATATTCCTATATGCATTTTCATTTTCTTATTCGTGTCGCACCTTTTATGACACAATCAAAAAGAAAACTGAGAGCATTGCTTTTTAATTTTCGTGGTCCTGCCCTGCACAAGAGTTACCACAACTCGAAAACGAAATCGCAATCTCAAAGTAAGCGCAAGGCGCAGGAAAGTGACGTCAGCAGCTCTCCACCTGTGGGTATGGCGGTATGACGCCAAGTGTCATTTGCCTCCTGTTATGTGTAAATTCTAATGTTTGTGAATTTAATGAAGAGATATATTTATATATATATATATATGTATATATATATTTTTTTTTTATTTAAAAAGAAAAGAAAAGAAAAAAAAGTATGGCGGTATGACACCACTTTGCCATCGTTACTTCTTTCACGTCATTGAAGTTGCCGGTAATCGAGATTTAAATCGGCGAAAAACGTGGACCAATGACAGATCTCGCACCAGCATCTGCCACCAGTCGACGGATTGATCTGTTGCTTCGCATCCTTCGTCGGATGGACTGGTGGCCGACGCCGAACGGAAGCAATGATCCGTTGCTTCGCATCCTGCGACGGATGGACTGGTGGCCGACGCCGAACAGCTGTTACTCCACCCATGTAACAAATAGCTTTAGCTTTGATGTTGTGCTGGTGCATCAAGGTGTTCCATAACTGACAACAGGTTGGCTAGGGCAACCTTGTTTGCGTCCGTATCTGGGACGGCAGAATACCTGCTCAACTCGGTCCCGATCATCAGCTTCAGATACACTATTCAACTCCACCTGGGAAGCTAAATCCAGCAGGGTTTGAACAATTGTGTCAATGTGCACCATGCTCAAATCTGTCCGACCAACGACATCCGTCAGTGGTCCACGTTTTTCGGCGATTTAAACCTTGTTTACCGGCAACTTCAATGACGTGAAAAGTAACGATGGCAAAGTGGTGTCATACTGCTATACCTTTTTTTTTTTGTTTTTATTGTTTTTTTAAATATACAGTATATAGAAACATTTATTAAATTCACAAACATTAGAATTTACACATAACAGGAGGCAAATGACACTTGGCGTCATACCGCCATACCCACAGCGGAGGTGGAGAGCTGCTGACGTCACTTTCCTGCGCCGCGTGCTTACTTTGAGATTGCGATTTCGTTTTCGAGTTGTGGCAACTCTTGTGCAGGGCAGGACCACGAAAATTAAAAAGCAATGCTCTCAGTTTTCTTTTTCATTGTGTCATAAAAGGTGCGACACGAATAAGAAAATGAAAATGCATATAGGAATATTTATTAATGATTTTAATTATGAGTCAAATAATGCAGCTTCGTTCTTAAAATGAAAAAGCATTCTGCTATTGCTTTTTCATTTTTGAATTTTACATTTCATATTGAATTTTGGTAACTCTTTGCTGGTGCATGTTTTGAAAATTAAATCTCAAATGTGTTTTCCTTCATTTGAATTAAGTACAAGAATGAGCAGTCTTGAAGAAGAAAATGAAAATGCAGATTGAATGACTTATTAACCATTTTAATTATGAGTCAAATAATGCAGCTTTGTTCTTGAAATGAAAAAGCATTTCTGTTATTATATTCTTATTTTAATTTGGATTATGGTAACTGCTTCCATATAAAACAAATACATCCATAAATATATACAATGTGAGAATTGTTTCTTGCAAGAGCTGTACTTCAACCCATGACCATCGATAAAAGTGTACACATCTAATCGTAAACAATCTGCTGCAACCTGAATTTCCACTTCTGTGTCTATAAACCAGTCACAGCTTGACTGATGGCTCTGAAGAAGCAGTTTCCATCAGCCTCCACATTCTCATTTGTACACGGCGAACCTAATGGGCCATTGCAATCAGAAATTGGAAAACTCGCACGGTCCAAATGAATCTTCAAGTTTTTGCAAAGGTCTAAACAAACATCAACATCAAGGGGAGAGAAGTTACACTCTTCATTGGTCACAGCACTGACAAACTCTACGTCAGAATTATCCATGTCAAAGTGAGGAGTTTTGCTCTTCTGAAGTGACTCACTGTTGCCAGCTGGTGCTGGAATTTTAAACCGTGACCGGTTTCGCCTTGATGAAAAGAACCATGCAGAACCTTGGCTAATCTAATACCAGTGCCATGATCTGCCACTGCATCTTCACTAGTACTAACTGATGATGGATCACAAATCACATGTGCGAGGCGTAGAACGAGCGGAGCAGTCAGAGGCAACAGAAGAAGAAAGAAAAGCCTCCTTAGCTTAGTTGATCTTCTGTGTTGCCTCCTGGACGGTGCTGGCCTCCTCTGGCTTGGTGCTGGCAACCACGGGAGCCACAGGAACCACGGGCACAGCTCTGGTCATCTGTGGCGTCGCCTCCAACTGATTAAAATAAGAAAGATGTGATTTTATGCCAATAAACATAGAAAGGAAAACACAAGGCTTTACACGATCACGATTTTTGTGCCGATCACCGATCAGTGAGTTTAAATAAACCGATCACCGATCACCGATCCAATCACGTTAGGGGCAATAAATACTTGTTTCTGTACACCCCTTGCCTTCTCACGAGCACCGTCTAAAGTTGTTTGCTTTAGCATCCGTTTCAGAGTTTGCTTTTCTTTTTCTTTCTCCGCGCTGCGTTTCTTGAACTCAACATGCTCCTCCGTGTGTATCTTTTCCAAGTGCCTGATTAAATTTGTGGTGTTGAAATTTTTTGCCAAAGTTCCCCCGCGAGGTACTGTAGCGTTGCATATATTGCAGATTCAAAGAAACTTTATTGTCCGTCACATAGCGACAGTACTCAAAACAGGAAGAGGCACGAAGACGAAAATTAAGGTTTTTGAATCATGAACCATTAGCTCTCGGTGTTATGCCCCGGCCTAGGGGGAACCAGGACACAACATAAAGGCTCCCCCCCTTCTCCCAGCTCTCAAATTAGACAAAGGTGCTTCGTCCACAGGATGGTTTTTATTAAACGTCACCATCATTGCACTGGCGTCAGGGAGGGCATGGCCAAAACAACAAACAAAATGGCTCTCTTATGGATCTTACCTATGAAGAAAACAATCAAATAAATGACAGTCAAACTAACCTCCTTAACTAAAACACAGGAGAAAAGGGTCACAACACAAATGGCTTCCCTCCCCTACGGGCTACGTGGACACAAAGGGAACTGAAATAGATTACAAAACAGAATTGATGGCTGAACAGAACACTGCTGCTGCGGCACATGGCCTCTGGTTGGGAGCTGGGAGAAGGACAAAGAGACCGAGGTGTTGAAGTCCTCCTCCTTAAATATTGGCACCAGCCAATCACCTTTCCGCACCTGGAACAAGCAAAAAAAAGGGAACACAGGATATACTGCGCCATCTAGTGCCCAAACGGACACACAGCAGACAAAAGGAACTGACAACAATGTAAACCCAAATCTATACATTTACATAACACTCGGATACAAACAAATAAACATGTTGATGCTGTGAAACTACTTTGGAGGAAATGAGACAGATTAAAAAAGTTTCAACACGACCATGACGTCATTGATCGGAGATTCATGACATGACGCCCGATCATGAACGTTTCTAAAAATGCCAAATATCGGCCGATCCGATACAGCCGATAAGATCGGTGTAAAGCCTAGAAAACACACACAGGTGATGAAGTGGAAATGAATAAGTACAAACCTGCTGCACTGCTGTGACATTGCTGGAGGCAGACTCAGTCATGTGGACAGTTGAACGTGTTGCCCACACCTGCAAATACAAGGACACAAAGTAACGTTTAAAGAACTGCATTTATTGTCCTATCACAAAGATGCACACAATGAAATACACATATCCCAAATACCAACATGTCACTTGTTTGTTTTGGATTTTGAGGCAACGCGTGCTGATCGACGTCTCAGGCTGGACATCTGGAAGAACATAAAGAAATTAATTCATAAACTAAGTAACACACTAATTAAACTGTACATGTATTGTACATATGTGATCTTGTGTTGATAATAGGGGTGGGGCGATACGGCTAACCCACGATTCGATACTGTGACGATATTTGGCCCACGATAATGACAACATCACGACACACGATATCTTCGATATCTTCGAAATTTTGCAGACGATATGTGACTGAAAAAGAAAAAAATACCCATAAAAAGGAAAATGCCTGTGATCTTGCATTTATTCCAAAACTTTGTATAATGTACAAACAAACGTGCACTGCACAAACAAACATATTAAAGTGCATGAACATTAATAACTTTCATGTAAACAAGGACAGTGCTTTCTGGTAATGTAAAGTCAGTAGCAACTTGTCTTATCTCAACTTGGGGACTTGGGATATACAAACCGACGGGAAGATGAGAGAGGGAAAAAAATCCTTTCACTGCCCGATTCTGAAAATCAATAAAAAATGATGTAGACAAAATAAATAAATAAATAACCGCGTCCCCGAAATATACGGGACAAAGTGAAGTGCGTCCCCCATCAGTTCATTACGGGACAGGCTTTTTTATTTGCAAATATGGGACAATCGCGTATTTTACGGGAGGGTTGGCAACCCTATCTAGACCACAGACGGAAATTAAATGAGGTTTTGTCATTTTCCATAAAAAACGGGACAAATTGTGTCCCAGGAGAGATTTTATCTTTCCTGGGACAGGTGGACAGGTGGTGTTTGGAAAAAAATATTGATATTTGCCGTCAGTGTATCGATTATTTATTGCGACAGAAAACACAACAATATATTGCAGTATTGATTTTTTTTTTCACCCACCCCTAGTTGATAAGTGTATGAATAATTGTGTGAATGTTACCGTGGCAGCTGGGGAAACCGTACCAGATGACTCCACGACGGTCTCTATGTGGTCCAGCAGCACAGCCTCACTGAACCACACGGGATTGGACGGGATGTCTGTGTGAAATGCAGTCTCAACAGCTGTTGGTACCGTCTATAAAAAAAGAGGAGAGGAAATCAGAGTCAACTTAGGATAAGTGTTCATTTTTAAAATAAAAAGTTGCACAGTTTGACAAATACACGATTGGGGGGAAAAAAAAAAAAGAGGGATGAACAGGTTACCTCAACCTCCTGTCCAACAAGAGTCCATTCAGGAGCAGGTCCATACACTGGCATGTGGACAGGACCTGTCACAACCACTCTGGGAGACACCCTGGGCGATGATTGGTTGTGGCACAACACCCCTGGCCGAGGTGAAGGGGGTACGAGCTGATGGAGCATGCAGCATGCAGACGCTCCACCAAAATCAGTCCTGAGGTGCACCTAAACAGAAAACAACATGTTAACACATATTTGTCATATCAAATGAAGAGCAAGTAAGGCTGAAGAAGGCAAAACTTACACCATCATAACACCACCATGTACAGCTGACGAAGGGGGAGGTGATCGGCCATATACACAAATGTTAAACCTGGAAGAAGTGTCACATAATCAATTATGTAATCACACAATTCTAAGAAATATCTGTTAGCACAGTGTCACTGAAGAGAAAAAAATACAACAAAAATATGTATTTTACACACCCATGCGTGCAGCAACACGATGATATACTTGATGTAGCGCTGTTTGTAGTTCTGGCTTGACAGTCAGGCGAGGTGGAAAGTCAAGCACACCTACAAAATAGTTGTATAAAAAAAAAAACCCAAACAAACATAAAAATGTAAAATAAATTCATGAATATTCTTGTTATTGAACTATGGATCATTGAATTACTTGATATTGATAAAACAAAGTGGCGATGACATTCATGTGTTCAAATTTGTTTGTCACAGCAGATAAACAAACCTTGGGCCGGCGGTCCAACACAGTTGCCAGTAGCGCAGCAAAATCCTGGGCGGAGTCTGTTACAAGCCTGTGTTCAAGGTTGTTGCCCGGGGCGAGAACACAAAACCATCCACAAGTGGACAGAGATGTGAGTCTCCCACCACCAGAACAAAAACAGAAAGAAACTCGTGGCTTGACAAAATCACGACCCATACCTTCTTGTCTGGTTGCTGGGCCTTAAGAACGAACTTGCACTGTTTTGTCAGTCAGGAGCAAAACGGGCCATCTTCGCACCCAGGTCGCTGACCAGCACCGCGCCCTGTGTAAATTGACAAAAAAGAAAAATCTAAATATGTTTTTGTAAGATTTATTTGGAATACAACATAACAACACAGGCAGAACATGAAATCATGAACGTGGAAGTACTCACGACGTTCAAAGTCCTTCCGAGGTGGAAAAGGTGTCCAATCCTGTTTTTGCTCCAGGCGTCGTTTCATGGCCAGAGAGCGACGGAATGCCTTGGTGTTCGGCATCTGAACAATGAAATGAAAGATTGTGTCATTTTCAATGAAGGACAATGATAACACAAGTTTACAGAAAAAAGTGATGTTTTCTCACACACGACATCAAAACACAGAAAGGTTTCTGTACCTTTGCAGCTGGAGACGATGAGCTTAAATCAATAAAGCAAAAGAAAATGTGTATGTGTACTCTTGGACCCTAACCCTAATGCCATACAAGTCTATGGGGTGAAATTTCAACTTTGTCCTACAGATATGGGGCCACTTGCTTTTTCATCAGGAGCCCCCAAGAAGCACCCACGCCAAATTTGGGGCTTCTAGTACTTGAGGAACCCCGAAACCCTAACCCTAATTTCAGCTAACCCTAACCCTAACCCTAACCCTAGTTTCAGCCTTATTGTTAACCCTAATTCAATGCAAGTCTATGGGGTGAATTTTCAACTTTGTCCTAGAGACATGGGGCCACTTGCTTTTTCATCAGGAGCCCCCAAGAAGCGCCCACGCCAAATTTGGGGCTTCTAGTCCTTGAGGAACCCCGAAACCCTAACCCTAATTTCAGCTAACCCTAACCCTAACCCTAACCCTAGTTTCAGCCTTATTGTTAACCCTAATTCAATGCAAGTCTATGGGGTGAATTTTCAACTTTGTCCTAGAGACATGGGGCCACTTGCTTTTTCATCAGGAGCCCCCAAGAAGCGCCCACGCTAGATTTGGGGCTTCTAGCCAATGAGGAAAAATTTGGAGCAGACAGGACAGGGTTACAGCTGAGAAGGCACTTAAGATCCTCAAAGGACTGTTGCCACTAACTAGACCAAACAAATGGTTTCAATGGACTGGTTAATTCTTCTCTCGTGGCCGGCAGCTCCACTGCCTTAGTGCTGGAGATGCCCGCTCAGGGGCGCCTCCAGGAATTTTGGGCCCCCTTCAAAAAAACAAAAACAAATGGGCCTCCTTTGCGCAGCGCTTGTCAAAAGCTTCACATCACTCTAAAAATACAGTATAGTTCAATAATAGTGCTTGAGTCCATCTTGACAGTGTCAATGTATTTTTATTGTGAATTCTCCACTAAGCAAACTCTTAACATTGATGAATGATTCATGAAAAAAACACTTGATGTCTCTCGGACAAAGTTGAGCTTTGACCTTCATAGACTTGCACTGCATTAGGGTTTAGCGATAAGGCTGGAATTAGAGTGAGGGTTTTGGGGTTCCTCAAGAACTAGAAGCCCCAAATTTGGCGTGTGCGCTTCTTGGGGGCTCCTGATGAAAAAGGAAGTGGCCCCATGTCTCTAGGACAAAGTTGACTTTTGACCCTCATAGACTTGTATGACATTAGGGTTAGCGATAAGGCTGGAATTAGAGTGAGGGTTTCGGGGGTTCCTCATGGGCTAGAAGCCCCAAATTTGGTGTGGGTATGTCCAGGAGGATCCTGATGAACCTGAAAGTGGCCCCATGTCCCTAGGACAAAGTTGACCTTTGACCCTCATAGACTTGTATGGCATTAGGGTTATCGATAAGCGATACAAACCTGGTGAGTTTAAGACTTAGTGACTCTACGTACATGAATGTATGGGGTACCCCGTCCTTACCTTGTTCCAACCTTCCCTCCACAAACCTGGCTGTCCAGTGCCGAAGTCAAAGTGAGAGAGAGAACAAAGAAGGAGGAGGGCCTGTGACGCCGCTGCTGATTGGCTCTTTGGTCGGTTGAATGAGCCAATTCTAGAGCTCCCCTCGGTGTCCACACACTGCAAAATATATCTAAGAAATAAACACTTAAATTGAGAAAGAACAGGCTAGAAACAAGTCAAATTATCTGCCAATGCAGTAAGATATTTAGACTTGGTAAGATTTCTTAAAATAAGACGATATATCTAGGCATTTGAAGAATGGAAAAACTCTTGAAATAAACAGTAAAGCACTCATTCCAAGGAATGTACTCTGTACTGTAAGTCAAATAAACTTGATACTAGCTTCTCAATTCTTTTTTCACGTTTGCTTCTTTCTTAATTTGAATGAAAAGATCTTAAAACCAGACCTACTAACAGTGCAATTCTTCTTAATTTAAGTGTTCACAATATTAGCTTTTTTTTTTCTCAAAATGAGACAAAGCATCCACCCCCCCTACTCCCACTCCCCCCCCAAAAAAAATAATTCAGCAAACAGAATTAATATTGTCAACAACTATTTATTCACTTAAATTGCTGACAGTGCCTTCACTGCCTTGTAATAAAAACGTCACTAAGGCATTGCATCTTAAAACAACCTCAAGCAATCATTTCTAGAACGCAAGTAACAATTGTTACAATATTCACCGTCATCATTATTGAATATTGATTCAGATTCCCTGACACTCAGTTACACAAAAAAAAAAAAAAAAAACAGTATGGGGACAGCATATAGTGTTCCTATCACCACTGATAACATGTTTGTTCCAACAGACTCCCACCCACCCTCAAGTTACAACTACCAGGGGAGTGTATCACTACCTATGCCTAGTACACAGCTATACTCCCCAATTTCCATTCTGCCATGGTCTTTTTTGTATGAGGCTGTGGTGTCTCACTCATGGATAGTGTCCTGTAGCACTTCTGTCTGAATGACAGAGAGAAGAGTTGCCACACACTTTTGGATATGTGAGGTGCAGGGCATAGTCGTAACCCATCAGATGAAGCAGACGGTCACTCAAGTCTTCCTTGGCAAGCGTGGTGGCGGGAGTGGCTCCAAGACAGATGAGACAGCGGGTCCCATCAAACAGCAACACAGGAAAGACCTCTTCTGCGAGTACATTATGGGATCTTCTGTTGGCTAAAGAAAAAGAAGAAGGAAACGCCACATCCATGCATGGAACTATGAAGTGTTGAATGTGAGAAAATGCGAACACCTGAATTACATGAAGCAGTGCCTCACTGGCATGTCCCAGCTTCTTCGGTGGTGGACTTGGTGAAGGAAAGAGTGTGGGGAGTGCCCTGAGCAGCGCGATGGAATATTCCACTGGAATAGAACAAATCAACTTTGAGTTCAAAGTTAGTCTTCCTAAAAATGAGTCTTATTAGGTTTGTGTTGATCACAAAAAAAATCTTATTTTTTCAGCATGAAGAGTATTACCATTCTGCATCTATTCATTGAGCGCAACATAAACCATCCTATGTCCCAGGAAACAGCTACACAGTCAATTAGAGACACAGCAAAATGACTCGACTGAACTACATCCAGCGTTATGCGTGGCATCATCACTTGATTTTTTTCCCAAACACCATAAAATTACACATTGGTGCAGAAGTCTTCTCATCTCATTTTTTACTTCATCAATAAATTTTCTGTTGCCCTTATCCAGAATGCACCGCAGCTCATTCATCGCCTATTAATGCAAGTCAGTGTTAAAATCTGCAAAAATGCTTGCTTAAATGGACATGAATGGACATCCGGTTTGGATGTCCATTTAATTTCTCCTCAATCTGGCAGGGGAAAAAAATCATCATATTAAGGTCACAATTAGGACAAGCTAGCCTTCCGACTCAAGGTCCGTTTTTTTACAATGCCCATCTGCCATGGATCCCAAAGTTCCCATGCAATTAAAAGTTGTGACACCTTATCTGAATGACAACCCTAGACAGCTCAACGGATTGCTAGTCATACAGACAACAATCAAAATTGGAGTGAAACTTGTAACCATAATGCCTGCAACATGGTGGTACTTATGGTAATAATCATCAAATACCAGTGTTCTTCGTGACAAAATGACAACATCTGATAGGATTGTGCCACCTTGAACTGCAATCAACTTAAATTTTGATAAAAACAAGCAAATTGTACCTAAACTACATCTTCAATCAATCCAATTTGAGCACCCTCTACCCCATAAACTGAAGATACTGCAATACAAACTTGGTAGTACAGTATTTCGTCATGCCACATATAACTAGGAATGATAATTGCTTGTTCATATGACTAGAATTGCAGTACATCAATCCAATACAAAATACACACTTGTGACACTTGTCATCAAGCTCATAAATCCATCGAGTCGAGATGAGCACGTGCACGGAGTCGGACTCCGTGAGTTCACATAAACAGAGCATTGCGTTTGCATAAATTATGCACGGCTATCGAGCTAGAAGCCGAGTCCGATTTGGTGCACACAACCACACTATAATGCCTCTCAATGTCCTAACCCATGCCACGCAACACAAACGTGAAGAACCGATTTGAGTTTCTCACGGGACCAGCAGTGAAGTCACAACCGTCGCCCCACATAAAATGTCGCAGCAGGAGCCTGAGGATTTTCTGAGTCAACATGCTGATCAACAGGTAACGTAATGTTGGCTTCCTTGACGACATCAGACAACTCCCTGTTTATATTTTATCCATATTTTAGTACAAAGCCTCCTTGTTTTCTGATCTGCTCCTGTTTGACTTGTTCGGTTTTTGTTTTGACATTATGCTGTTAGTGTTTATTTCAAATTAACAAGAAGTACCGGTACAGATAGTAGGAAATTAATATAACACTTGCGTCAAACAAAGAATAACTAACTGTACATATCATGTCTATAGGAAGGAGCTGGTACATTAAGTGAGAATATTCAAGAATATTAAGAGAAGATATATTCAAGGTTGTCCTGAGGTCAACTGTACCAACCATTGCCAGAGCTTATGGAGCAATTTGATGTTATTGTACAGTAAAAATGGAATATTGGAGCTGTCGCAAAAAAAAAAGAAGAAGAAGAAAAAAAAAAAAGCCAACTTTAAGGCTTAATATCTCCAAAATGATACTGTACATATGCTTGATAATGACTGAGGATATAGTCAGGGTGTTCCTTAGGTCAACTGTACCAACCACTGACAGAAATTATGGAGCAAAGCAATGTTACTGTACAGTAAAAAATTGAGTACTGGGCCCTTTTTGCCGGTTTGAAAAGCTAAAAGAAAAAAAGGAAAACAACAACTTTGAGGCTTAATATCTCCAAACTGGTACATTAAATCTGCCTTATAATGATTGAAGATATATTCAAGGTTGTCCTGAGGTCAACTGTACCAACCATTGACAGAGCTTATGGAGCAATTTGATGTTATTGTACAGTAAAAATGGAATATTGGAGCTGTCGCAAAACAAAACAAAAAGCCAACTTTAAGGCTTATTATCTCCTAAATGATACAGTAATCAATCACATTTAGAAATCAAATGTTTCTAAATGTCAAGTTAGTAATGTCAAGTCAGTGCTTGATGTGTCATCAGCAGGCGTCGGCGTCAGTAATGGGGCATCGGCGGGTTTCGGGCGGAATCGCCAGGCGTTGGGAAGCGTTGGCGGGTGTCGGGGGCTCGTGGCCAGGTGGCGGACATCACGGCAGGCAGTGGCCAGGTGGGCTCAGTCCCGCAAACGCTGCTTACAGCTTTAATTTTGTATTGCTTTGATAACATTGTTTAAGTTGAGTTTAAATTTACACTATTTTTTTTTTCTTAGCTGCTAATTGTTCAAAAATGCTGATGTTAAAAGTGTGTTTGCACAGTAAATGTTATGGCACTTTAATTCATATGGCAGTACATTTAAAATAACTGGCCGTCAAGTTCCAGGAAATGACAAACTGCACTGAGTTGAGTGAGATTCTCCAAAGGAACTCCAGTATAAATGTGGACTTTACATTCTAGTCCCATGTGAAGAAAAACCCAAAAGTGAACGTTTTTGTGCCTCACCCTTTCTAACTGGGACATTTGCAAGGGAACGCAGACTGGTTATGCTGCTCCCTGATAAAAGAAAAATGTTTCTGCTGTTACCTCAGAAATTGCCTGTTATTATTGTGGCTCAGGATTTTGTAGGTAGATTTTTTTTATTTTTCATAAGGAACAGGATAACAGTAATGCCCTGGCATTGGCAATAAGCTTTAATTTTGTATTTGCATTTTTTTTAACTTTAGATTTACATTAAAAATGTTTCTGTGTAAAGTGCTGATGTTAAGTGTTTGCACGATAAATGTAATGGTGCTTTCGTTTATATGGCAGAACATTTAAATTAAAGTGTATGAAAGACTTCTTTTAAATTCATTATTGGCTTTTGCGTATACAACGTGATTAATCATGATTGATCAGGTAAATCATGCGATTAATTGTGATTAAAATTTTTAATCGTTGCCCAGCCCCAGTAAAAACATTTTTCTGGTGCCAGCATTTCGTGAGGCAGAAGTTGATTCATACTTCAGTGCCTTGGAGCGAATAGCTTCGCCACTCAACTGGCCAAGAGACATGTGGCCTGTCCTTCTCCAATGCAAATGAATAACTATTGTCAGATATCATATTAACTACAAAGTGATCAGGGGAACGTTGGAATGGGAAGGAAACCTCGATTCAACCAAAACAGAAACACGGTAACAGACAATATGGCGGAACTACCAGCTTGCTCTGAAACAGAGAGAGATGGCGAAACGAACTCCTCGTGACTAACGACGCGAAAAAGGGCTCGGACATAGAAATTATTAGCAAGGAGATACGGGATTTAAAAATGGAATCAAAAGAAGTCCTTCGCACGTTTGGAGAAACACTGAGGAACGACGTGGAAAAAGACTTGGACGACTTCAAAGACGAAATAAATCAACAACTTGCGAAAGTCATCACCGAACAGGAGCTCCAGACCGGCAAGATCAACGAGGCTGAGTCGCGGATTGAAAAGCTAGAACGTTGGGCACAGGAAGCTAATGACGCTCTGGTCATATCACTGAGAGAACAAAAAGCTCTTCAGGACAAGTTAACTGACCTGGAGTCCAGGCCGAGGAGAAACAACCTACGTATCTATGGAGTCACTGAAGGAGAGGAGGGAGAATCTGTGGCCAAGTTTGTGGAAGACCTGCTGAAAAGCGAACTGCACCTGCCAGCACATTTTAATTTCCAAATTCAGAGAGCACACCGCTCATTTGCACAGAAGCCAGCGGACGGTGCCCAACCGAGACCCATCATTGTTAACTTTCTGGAATTTACTACCAAAGAGAGGGTCCTGAGAGAGCTATGGACAAAGAAAATAGAACTGGGGAAGAAAGTACCGTCATTCCATCACGATTACGCGACAGAGATGGTCCAAAAGAGAAAGGAGTACAACACTGCTAAAAGAATCCTGAAGGAGAAGGGCATCCGCTTCCAGACGCCATTCACCAAGATGAGGACCCACTGGGATACGGGAACTCGAACCTACATCAGCGCAGAGGAGGTAAAGGAGGAATTGGCGAGACGCGGCCTGGCGGAGAAGATGGCAGTGGTGACGGGTGCGGAGGGCACTCGGTGCCCCGCACTACGACGGAGTGGCAGTGCAAGGAGGGATCCTGGAGGGGCTACGCATCAGCAGCGACACGAGCCAGAGAAAAGCTACAAGAGTTTCAAAGATTCTTTGATTAAATTCAGAGAATAAAGGGAAGAAAGCTGGTAGGGATGTTCTAGTATGACCGGTGTTTTTAGTTGACAAATTATTAAAATTGAATTCCCATGTTAATAGAAAAGAGACTGTGGGAAGTCCGGGTCGCTCCTTTTTTTCTAACGTTGGACTCATTTAGAACGACTAAAATACTCATTGCAGGTTCAAGTGTCATTTCTAAGTTAGGTTAGATTTTTGACTGCCATCACGCGGGCCGGAGAGAGACACGCCGTAGTTTGGCCATGCCTGATCTACAGGAAACACATCTCTCTCAGCAACTTACAAAAAATGTGAACGAAAAGGTAGAAATATAAATACGAAGGAATACGTATTTGTTCAGGGCTGCGCAAAGCTGGAGCCCTGCATTTGCTGCGCTACCCTTTTAAAAAAGGTCTCTGTTGTGTGTTATTTTAATATGTCCATCTCTTTTAGAAGAGAAAGCATCGCCCCGGTCTCATCCTCTCTCCAAATGTCAACATTCTTATTTGCGTTTGCTGGTTGTTTCGCGCCGTCTGTTTTGTTAGACGACGTAGTTGTGCGGTGGTGCGTGCGCACTTACGTTGTCCAGTTAATAGTCCGACTAAGGCGTATACATGGCCTAGAAATTAGAATTCCAATCGCATTATCTGGGTGTCTCAATCGGAGTTCTCCAATTCCAATCGGAGTTCTCAAACTCCGATCATAATCGGACTAAGGCAATCATTTCTCAAGTACCATGTAAACGCACTGAGGGACGCAAAGATTGCACTCCGGCGCAGGTGTGATTGATGACGCGAAGGTGGGGGCAAACCCACCTGCCACATAGAGAAGAAGGTTACAAGAAGCTGGTAAACCAATGAACAACTCTGGAACAGCAACACAAAAGCAATGAGGACGATACAGTGTCACAACAAATAATCGGTGTCAGAAGGGAAATAGACGATGTCTTGAGGCTAGATGTTGAGAAAAAGCTGAAAGTCATTAAACAGACCCACTATGAATCAGGCTGTAAATCAACCAAATATTAAGCAAGAGGAATAAAGGCCCAGCAAGCTTCTCATGCAATATGTAAAATTAGAGACCCATTAACGAAACAGCTACTACTTGAACCTGAAGAAATAGAGAGGGTTTTTAAAGATTACTATGAAAATCTATATACCCAACCCACGGCTAAAGAAGATTGTGAGATGAAAGAATTCCTTGACTCATTGGACCTACCAGCCATTGGAGATGTGCAAAATAGAAAACTCATTTCCAGTATAACCAAAAAAGAAATAGATGCTGCCATTAGCAGGCTTAAAATCAACCAAAGCGCCAGGTAGTGATGGGTTTCCTAGTGAGTGGTATAAAACATTTGGAGAAGAATTAACCCCGATACTCCTAAATTCTTTTAATCTGACTCTGACAGAGGGCAAACGGCCTCCCTCATGGAAAGAGGCTGTCATTCCAGTTATTCCAAAAGAAGGGAAAAATAAGGAACTTTGTGAATCGTATAGGCCCATTTCAATCTTAAATGTTGACTAGAAGATCTTTACTTCAATCATCTCAAAAAGACTTGAAAGTTTTATGCCGGACTTGATAGATGAGGATCAGTCAGGTTTTATAACAGGTAGGCAGACTCAAGATAACATTAGACGGGACCGTCTAGGGCTGTACGATAATTCGATAACGATATATATCGATCGATAGACGTGTGCTGCGATAGGGAAAAAAGGGGTCGATAAAAAGTTTGATAGAAAAAGTTTCACTTCTGCAAGTATTTTTCAAACAAAGCTCTTCCTCGTCTGTACAACGAGTGCAGGGAATCAGTGCAAAACGAGCTGTTAACCGCCACAACTTCAGACCTCTGGTCGAGTCGCACGTTCGAGCCCTATCTCAGCCTATTTTTTTTTTAAATAAATAAATAATAATAATAATAATAATAATAATAATAATAAAAAAACAATTCAGTTGTGTTTAAAAAAGGTGGTTGAATAAAAGTTTGAATTTGAATTCAGTGCTCGTGTGTTCTTTATTAAAAGTCTGTCATGAAGTAATAGTATAAAACATCCAGCACTGCAATTAAAATATGTTTTCAATTTTTTTGATAATTATCGATATCGATCAATATGACTTTTTTTTATATCGATATGCTTTTTTTCTATATCGTCCAGCCCTAGGACTGTCCTATACATAATAGATCAGCTCCAAAAGTTGTTACTGGTGAGCCTTGACTGTGTGAATTGGAGATTTCTGTATCAAGTTCTTGGGAAACCAGGGTTCCAAGAAAAGTTAATACAGTGTATTCAAGGTCTCTACCAAGAACCTACGGCAAGGGGGAGGGTCTGGCGGAGGTGGAGACAATTCTGATGGTGGGTATAAAGGAAAATGGGGGCGGGGGGGTTGCCTGACAATGCCACCTGGGGAGTTGCACCCTAGGAAATAAACTATAATAAAATTCCTCGGGCTACACAGGTTCGTTACGCTTTGAAATTTAAGGGGACGAGATGGACTTCCAATCAGTCAGCTTTTTTAACAGGTAGGCAGACTCAAGAAGACATTAGACGGGTCCTATACATAATAGATCAGATCCAAAAGCAGGGCCTGCGAGCTGTTACTGGTGAGCCTTGGCTGTGTGAATTGGAGATTTCTGTATCAAGTTCTTGGGAAACTGGGGTTCCAAGAAAAGTTAATACAGTGTATTCAAGGTCTCTACCAAGAACCTACGGCAAGGATAAAGATTAATGGTACTCGTCAAGGATGTTGCCTATGCGCTACATTGTTTGCTATGTTCATTGAGCCGCTGGCACAAATGATCAGACAAAGTAACAATCTAAAAGGAATACATATAGGAGAGCAGGGACATCTAACAGGGCTTTTTGCTGATGATATTATTTTGGTTCTCCAAGACTCGGACAGAACCTTACCTCATTTCATGTTGATAATAGAAACCTATGGTAAATACACAGGCAACAAGTTAAACATAGCAAACACTCAAATTCTCACGCTGAATTATCATCCAGGCCGAGAAATTAGAGGAAAATATAAAATCAAATGGAATTCCAAGGTTATCAAATATTTGGGTGTGCTATTGGCAAAAGATCTTTTGAAAAGGTTTGAAATCAATTAGAATGCTATTATCAATAATATTACAGACAGATTTGGGAAGATGGTCAGCCTTTAATATGGATTTTGAGACACGAATTGAAGTGATAAAAATGAATGTACTACCGAGACTGCTGTACCTTTTCCAATCCATCCCACATTTGATTCCAGAATAACAATTCAGACACTGGGACAAACTCACTGGCATTAGTAGGAGACATAAGAACTAAATCAGCTCAACAAAGCCAAAATTACATCTCTCTCTCTCTCTCTCTCTCTCTCTCTCTCTCTCTCTCTCTCTCTCTCTCTCTCTCTCTCTCTCTCTCTCTCTCTCTCTCTCTCTCTCTCTCTCTCTCTCTCTCTCTCTCTCTCTCTCTCTCTCTCTCTCTCTCTCTCTCTCTCTCTCTCTCTCTCTCTCTCTCTCTCTCTAATCATTTGAGGCTGCCGCTTATGCTGCGGCACTTCCTGCCGCTGCTGCAGGATTTGCTCGCTTGCTATTTCGGCAGCTTAATGAAGTCTTAACCTTGCATTCGCCCCCTGGTGGTTGGATGACTGAATGTGCTTGATTTGACATGTACGGTAGCCGGCTTTTTAAATGTTAATATCGCCTACGATCACCTGAATTTAATCGTGGCCGCCAATATCGTGATCGTGATTAAAATTCGATTAATTGTGCAGCCCTACATCAAACTACTAATGTGGCCTTCTCTTGATCCCAGATTTGAACCAGGAACCACAGACTGAATACAGACGATGGTGGGATAGGAGTATAACTGCAGTATGCACACTTGTTCACAAGGGGGTTTTAAAAAGTTTTGGAGAGTTGAAAAAGGAATTTGGACGAGGAAACAAAGATTTCTTTCGATACATGCAATGAAGAGATTACTATGATAAAAGAATCAAACCAACATCATCTGGAGAGGGCAATATAGTGATAGATATTCTGATCGAAGCCTGTAAAAAGATGAAGAGAAAAATCATTTCTAAAATCTATCAGGGCCTTCAGAAACAGAACAGCAACAAACGCAGGATACATCAAAGTCAAATGGCAGAAAGAACTAAGCATGGAAATATCAGAGGAAGGTTGGCGTTCCATGTGGGATGCACAGCCTTTATCCACAAGTTCAAAGAAGTGGTGAACAACTGGTTGGAAAAATTTGATCGGTTTCTTCATATAAAAAGTAAGGGTGTCAACGTCGCTTTATCGCGACAATTTTTTTTATCGCGCGATTAACGCACACGGTGCTTTTTGAACCTTTGGCCGCTCCGTAGATTGTGGAAACGGGAAATTAATTGACTCACAGCACACAGTCACACACTTGCAGCCGGCTTGTAAGCACAACAAAAAAAAAGAAAAAGACACTAAGCGTAGATGAGCACTAGGAAGGACTAACATGGATAAGGCGTCAATTGTAAATGGAAAGTTCCACTTCAAAACCCTGCCAGATGGCAGTCTTGACAGGACAAAAGTGATATGCATTTACTGTAAAGCTGTATTTAGTTTCCACCGGAGTACGAGCAGTCTTACGTTTCACTTGTCTGCGAAGCATACAGCTGACGCGGAGAGCCCTCCGCCCCCTTCTGAGGTAAAGCAAACCACGTTGGATGGTGTGGCACGGAGACCACTGGCCGCGTCCACCACACGCCAACTTTCAACAGCGGGGGCTAAATGGGTGTGGCTACGGCTTGCAGGCCAATTAATGTGGTGGAGGACGAGGGTCTGCGCGATATCATATATATTATACTGACTATGGATGAATATGACACTGACTGGATGATTATGGCACTGACTGTGGATTACTATGGATGCTGAACAGCTGTTATAGGCTATACTGCCTAACTGCACTATATCAGTTGAGTCCTGTACTGTATTGCACTGCCCCCTGTTTAATGCACACTTTATTTATTGTTTTGATTTAATTTAATTGAGTTAGTTAGTTTGATGCAATGCATAAGTGTCATCCTTTTGTCTTAATGGCTGCTGAAAAAGGGGGATGAATAGTTCAAGTTCGAGTTGAAAAGTAAAATATAGAAATTTTGGTAGTACTAGTAATCATTACTATGTAATGTTACAGTTATGCCCATCTGTTATCTTTGTTGGGCTTGAGTTTATGATTATTTTTCTTACCCTGTGCATCTTTTGTTTTGTTAGTAGTACTTGTCATTGCTCCAACACGAATAAACATGCTGCATCCCACTAGATGGCGCATTTGCCTTATTTACAAGCACCACGGTCATCGGAGCTGATTGCTGACACTCTCAGCAGCGTGCGTCTACTAAGGTCTACTAAGATTCCACAATCTATTACACCTCGTGAGCAAAACAGGCTACAGGTAAAATTAAACATCTTCAGTTGAGCAACTCAGGCAAGTTAAACTGATTTAAAAACAAACAAACATTATAATACTAGGAAAAGAATCCTCTATATGTCAATAAATACAACAGATTGAGTACTCATAAAAAAAAAAATATGCTTACTTTAAATAAGAAAATCCAACAAACCAACAAGTGCAACACTAAAGAGCAAACCAACAATCAAAATAATGCTTAATTGCCTTAGTTTCGTCCCACACTACTCAGCTTAGCTACTAAGAATAACACACATTATTCACCTGGACAGAAGGACGTTCTGAGGAACGTGTTGGTCCTGGAGCTTCCTGGTCAGGATGTTCGGGAGATCCCTCTGGCTCAATGTCTGGAGCGCCAACATATTTTAGAATTGCTCCTGCAGAGACAAAGCTCATTAGACCATCAAGCAAAACAGATCAGAAGCACATTTTCCTATTTTATTATTACAGTGATGTTGCAGTAATATAGGAAAATTAAAAATTCATTTGTTTTTGAATTAAACATTATGGTTGCAGTGTCCCTTTAAAGCTTTTACCCAATTACAAAACTGTCATTTTTAAGAGTTTTTGGCATTACTTTACACACTGTACTAGTTAAAGTAATAAAACTAAGATAAATGACCCACTGCCACAACAGTCTAAAATAGTCAACACCATGCCAAATAAAGTATTTCCATAAAATATTTCTTTGAATTATAAAACAGTAGCACATTTCTAATGAAGGGCCTACAAAATACAAACTAAGCTTAGTAAATTCATCCTAAGTTAAGGCTAAAATAACATTAAGAGTCAAATATGTGAGAGACAACTTCCACTGAACAATAACAGGGGACTGACTACAACAACAAAATGCCCTCCTTCACTCCCTCCCTCCCTGTTAGAATGTGAATAAACGAGTGTGGAGTCAATCACTCATTCCCATGGCAGGATAGGTCAACTTGGCAGGATATGGTCAACTTTCATAAAACAAACAAAAACGCTGATTCATGACGAACAAATATTAGCCAGCCAGCTAACATTTATCCGACGCTAGCTAGCTAGCTGGCTAGCAGGACAAATAAACAAACTTGGGGGGGACAACAGCGTTTCACCTCCACTTCTCCAGCCCACATCACAAACAAATAACTTACCTTTCCCTTTTGCAAGTTTTTCTTGATCAGTTTTCTTTTCCTTCCGTTTCTCCGCACCGCTGGGATAAGTCCTTGTTGATGCCATTATGGTGTCTGTTTGTTTTTAATCCTCTCGCTAACGGGAACGAATGGTAGCTGTCAATCATTCACGTCATACCTGTGCGTCGCCGGCCCGCAACGTCACAACCTGCGTGACAGTGCGGCAAGCCCCCAGAGTCCAAGATGGCGTCCCATTCCTTTCAATGAAGTTGCTCACCCAGCGCATGGCTCCCAAAAACGTTTTGACTTCCGCATTGATGGGATAATAGAGCATGCGCAGTTGTGTCAGTGTGGAGACCGTCACTGACAGACGTGCGCGCTCACAAACCGTACAAAATTCAACATGGAAATTAATGTATTCTTTTTATGGAACAACTGACGATGGTTGTTTCGAAATTTTATAAATAATAATAATAATAATAATAATAATAATAATAATTATTATTATTATTATTATTATTATTATTATTATTATTATTATTATTATTATTATATTAATAAAATAGTATTATTATAATAATATACTATTATTTGTGTATTAAACAAGTGAGCAATGTGCCACTGAATAATAAATGATAATTCTTTGAAGCAACTCTCTTTGGAAAGCAGACAAAGGAATGAAATGATTGGTCTATTTATTTCATCAGAACTAAAAAAATAAAAAATAAAAACTCAACGATCTTGAAAGTTCCTCCCTTTCTCTTGCACCTGTCGATGTGTGTAGCTAACACAAATTTGCAAATATTTTGTCGTCCTCATGGAATTAAACAGCACACCATGTTAATTTATCAGCGAGTGCTCTCTCTTTTCATGCAATTCATCACGCTTAACATGTAATGCTGAATCATGAACGCTATGGAGCAAAAAATAATAATTACATAAACCACGAGTGAAATAAAATGTGTCATTCATTCAATAAAGATTTCATTCATTCATCTTCTATACCCGCTTATTCCTATTCAGGGTCACGGGGGTCTGCTGGAGCCTATCCCAGCTGTCTTCGGGTGAAGGCAGGGTGACACCCTGGACAAGTCACCAGTTCATCGCAGGGCCACATAGAGACAAACAACCATTCACACTCACATGCACACCTACGGACAATTTAGAACGTTCAATTGACCTCACATGCATGTTTTTGGAGTGTGGGAGGAAGCCGGAGAACCCGGAGAGAACCCACGCAGACACAGGGAGAACATGCAAACTCCACACAGAAAGGTCCCAGGTCCAGGCCCCGGAATCAAACCCACGACCTTCTTGCTGTGAGGCGGCAGCGCTAACCACTGCACCACCGACTATTTTATTGCTTAGTTGAAAATGCCATTTTATTTTATTTAACAAAGCATATCATTATTTCATCATGCATTTAATTGTTTTGTAGTCCTGTGTTTTAGTGCTTCATAATTGTATTCTGTTGTCAAATTTGCCCATCAAAGTCAAATTATTAATCCTGTGCATCAGTTTAAGGAAAACCAATTCTAGGTAATGGATTGCAGATCTTGTAGCACCTGTTACAATGGAAAGAAATGTATACATAATAAGTACGTCTCTGTGCCCGATATTTTAGCTAACACTAAACTTTCTGCACAACTGTCTGCATTGTGCTTTTTCTTCGGCCACAGAGAACAGAAACGTCTGTAGTTCTTTGTTCACCCATGGTACAGTTTCATAAGCTTTTCAGTTTTTAATACGTGTTAATGTAAAAATCCACACGCGAGGCATTTAAAAATGGCGGTTTTGGTCTTTCGTGAAAGACTGCCTTTGGCCAATCAGTGTCCTGAACGTTGCTACGTCACCCTTATGGTCTCAGCTCTGCTCGCTTCGAACCCCAACGAGGCAGGTACCAAAATCCTAACCCCTGGCAACGTGACAATTGTTTTTTTCAATTTAAGTTTTTGTTATTTTGTTTGTTTTCGTTAACTATTATAACCGTGGTCAGGACCTCCAGTGAGAAGATCCACTGGAGGACATTTAGAGCAAACAGTCAGACAACAGCAGCTTCACCACATCAGCTGAAAAATGGAGTTTGGATGCTTTCAGCTTCAAGTCGTGGACAGAAAATGATGCTCACACTGTCACACTGATGTTTTCTTCTCCAACCTTCTCTCAGCTCCAGAGGTTGGTGGTCTGCAGGAGCTTCTACAGCAGCAGAAGATCAGTCTGGAGAGGAGATGTGAACGTGTGACTGAAGGTGAAGAAGCAGGAAGTCAAACTCTCCTCAACAGCATCTACACTGAGCTCTACATCACTGAGGGACTGAGTGAGGAGGTCAACAGAGAGCATGAGGTCAAACAGCTGGAGACCAAGAAGACCAAGAAGACCAAGGAGATCCTCCACGACCGTCCAATCAGGTGCAGCCAGATCTTTGAAGCCTCACCTGAGCAGCAGGGACTCAGGGAGTCAGAGTGGTGCTGACCAGGTCTCTGGGCTGGACTGGGAAGCCTTGGGGTCCCACTGGTGGAGCTTGAGGAGGTGACTGGGTCCAGGGAAGTCTGGGGGTCTCTGCTGAGGCTGCTGTCCCCGAGACCTGACTCCGGATACGGCAGTAGAAGATGGATGGATGGATGGATGGATGGATGCCAGGTGATAGAACATTTCATAAAAACATACTCTGCATTATAACTTCTATTACACTCTAAAAAACTCACTCCAATAGAACTGCACTCGTCGTTCTCTCACATTACATTGGATCACAATGACCAAACAACACAACAAAGACAATGATCCAACTGTACTGCCACGTCCAGACTCAGTGTAGGTCTGTAGGCCTCTTGGACCTTCATGTGAACCACTGCGTGTTGACTGGAGGTGAAACATGACTGACTGCTGTCCTCCTACCTTGACAATGCAATCTCACTTTCATTCTGCTGCAGATGGCCATTTTCATTTTACACCGTCCAAATTTACAGCTCAGGGCGCTGGGACGAATTCCAAATTGTGTGCAGATACAGGCCTACACTTCAAATAATTATGAGAAAAATCCAACGTAAAGAGAGCACTTCCATTAGGAAATAGTCAACATGAAATTTCGTCTTCTACTGACACCTGCTGGTCAAATTGAATAGTTGCAAATATTGTGAACAAGTTGTCATCTAATTCTAATCCTAAACAATATGGCCATTCCAAGTGAAGTATTAAGACAATTAATCAGGTTTGTACTGCTTGATTGAACACATTCATCCCGTTCCAGTGCACTAAAACCCACTTCCCTTCAGGACCGTGTCAGCGAAGCCAAAACTTCCTTGAGTGACGCTGTTTCCCAGCATGCAATGCGAGCTAGCGATTCACAATACTATTTCATCACAAACATGGATGTAAAAAATAAAAAGGGACGAAAAATGAAACTTCAGGAACACCAACACTTGCAATACAAGCAGAACTGGGCCGAAGTTTTATATTATGTACACCATAATACAGCCTTCTGGTGGACAAGCCATACTATTTAATCCGTGTCCTCCTATGGCACTTCCGTGGGCAGAAGCTCATCGTAGAGGTCACGTGCTGGGTGCTCGTCACCCCACCAACCACCAACCACCTCGGGGAAGGTCTAACAGGAGAAGCTTGCTGCCGGAAATGATGCAGTACAAGTGGATGTGACGCTCATGAGTGCGATGGATGAGGTAGAGCAATGCTCCAGAAGCCGATTCAGACTACTCTCCCTCCACTTTTTTTGTTTTGTATGAGCGTTTAAAAAAAACAACATAATAATAATCGAATACACACACACACCCGAATCCAACAAGAACGAGAGTTTGGGGTCCGTAGCGACGGCACAAAGCGTAGCATCGAAGTGTTGTTGTAGCCCTCCAACAGCAAACAACGTTCTTGTCTGCCTTTTAAAATAACCAGGAGCACAAGAAATAGGGTACACCTTATCTGCAACGCAAGTAACACGTACATTATGAACTATCGTTCCATATCATAATAGATTTAATATGTCAACCGAAAGCAGCTGACTGGCTGAAAAGACTCACTCCACCCCCTAGTGTTGGGAGGAGGACACGTTCCCGTCAACAATTTGAATTTCTCAGCTGCATGGATACGGGGACCAAGATGAGAACTCCGATTGGACGAGAAAACAGAATTATTGCTTAGTCCGATTAAGCTCTGCATGTAAACGCACTCATTGATTAACATGGCCGCTGAATGGAAGCGCTCGGCGCTTCGCTTCGCTTTGCGGCGCTTCCACGTCCAGTGTGAACCGGGCGGAACTTTTCAACATTTTGACGTGGCAGACGCGGGACGATCGTTTTCTATCAGGAGTGTGCACTACATAATCTGTATCGGAAAGTTTGCGCTCCACGACATACGGACCAGAAAAACCAGCCTGCAAACGGGAACCGGGTAACGGCAACAATACCAACACTCGGTCGCCTGTCTCAAAAACTCGAGCCACAGCTTTCTTGTCAAACTGCCGCTTCATTTTAGACTGGCTGGCGACAAGAGTTTTGTGAGCAGTTTCACAAGCACGATGCAAGCATTCACGAAAAAAAAATATATATATGTAATCTAACACATTATTCTCTACTCATTTAACATTGGAAAGCCACTTACCCCTTAACAGACGTGAGGGTCCTCTCACCGAACACTAAATCAGCTGGGCTGAACCTGAGGGACTCCCACACATACAATCGACGACTGAAGATACACTTTATGCTGCGGAACCATCACTGTGCTCATTTTCACGCCCCCCCCCCTCACACACACACACACACACACACACACACACACACACACACACACACACACACACACACACACACTAAAATATACGAATTGCAGTAGGTTGGTTTTGTTGCTCTTGGTTGTCCGTTAGTTTTTTGAGAGTGAGTAGTAGATAGATCCCGAGATAGTAACTTTGATAGATGGATAGAAATAGATAAGTTAGTTAAAGTTACACACACACACACACGCACGCACATATATATATATATATATATATATATTTATTAACCTCTTTCAATGAACTCCAAAAGACTCACCTGAATCAGATACCCTGCAAGGGCAACTATCTTGTCTCAGACCTTCCCGAGGAGATCGGTGGAGTGACGTGCAACCAGCACGTGACCTCTACGATGAGCTTCCACCCACAGAAGTGCCATAGGAGGACACGGCTTAAATAGTATGGCTTGTCCACCAGAAGGCTGTATTATGGTGTACATAATATAAAACTTATATAAAACTTCGGCCCAGTTCTGCTTGTATTGCAATGGTTGTTGTTCCTGAAGTTTCATTTTTCGTCCCTTTTTATTTTTTACATCCATGTTTGTGATGAAATAGTATTGTGAATCGCTAGCTCGCATTGCATGCTGGGAAACAGCGTCACTCAAGGAAGTTTTGGCTTCGCTGACACGGTCCTGAAGGGAAGTGGGTTTTAGTGCACTGGAACGGGATGAATGTGTTCAATCAAGCAGTACAAACCTGATTAATTGTCTTAATACTTCACTTGGAATGGCCATATTGTTTAGGATTAGAATTAGATGACAACTTCTTCACAATATTTGCAACTATTCAATTTGACCAGCAGGTGTCAGTAGAAGACGAAATTTCATGTTGACTATTTCCTAATGGAAGTGCTCTCTTTACGTTGGATTCATAACACTCCATGTGGATCTTTTCACTCTGGCATTGAAAGGGGGTGCTAGCGCTAGCCGGTTGCTTGCCGAACCACATAGTCACACCGTTTATATACAACAACTCGTCATCAATATCTCTAAAGTAGAAGTCAAGAACTTTTTTCAAAAACGATAACTAACTCAAACTTTTTTGTGTGTTTATAAAAACAAACTAAAACAAACTTAAATTGAAGTCATATTTCACTTCGTTTACGTCTGTCAAATGAATATTTGCCCAGGAAAATCGTTTAGTTTCACGCAGCAGCACCTAAATGCACCTCGCGTTCTGTGACGTCACCCCTCTTTCACAGCAGTATGTTGACGAGCGACTCGCGGCGGGAAAGTCCGATATGCCACTTTTTCCCAATATGACGAAGAGAGTGACAAAAGCCAATGTCTTGTGGTGGAAAGACACAAAATATGTGGCTTGCTTCTAAAAAGGGAAAAACCCCGACAAACCTCCATTTAAGAAGCTCGCACAAAGCAGTAGTTAACATTTTTATTGAGACTGGGAAGTAGACACGACAGTTTGACTCAGTTGACTCAAATATCCTGTGGCGATGAGAGTGGTTATGGCTATCTGATAAAGCAAGATTTAATATTGGGAATTTAACAAAATGAAAAGGAACCGTCAATGCCACCCTGGGAATTTCACCCAGGGAGTTCTACTAAACACAAAAGTAATAATTAGGCACACAGGTAAGTTCTACGAGGAAGGAGTAGGAGACGTGGTTCAGAATGTTTAAAATATCAAACCAACTTTTATTCAACATTTAAAAATAAAAGGAACAAACAGACCAACACTTAAAACGGAGCTACTGAGCTCCTTATTCTTGGTGTAGAAACTGAGGCTTACCGATGAGGGGGCCAAACGGGGGAGGAACCAAAGAAAACAAGGAACACCCCACTCACACGTGACACACCTGCAAAGAAAGTGAAGTGCAAAAAAAAAGAAGAAAACAACCACAATCCCGGGTCACAGCACTCGAAGGGGCCCACCACCCGGGACACCGCCACCACCAGCAGCTCTCAGCGACTACAAAAGAAAAGATAAACAGTTGGTTACTAAAAGTTCCCTAAAATCTGTCACATGTACTGAAATAGCAAGAAAAACAAACAAACAATGCAATTACACACACACACACACACACACACACACACACACACACACACACACACACACACACACACACACACACACACACACACACACACACACACACCAACCAAGTTCCCACCAACCACGCACACGCATACACGCACGCACACCACTGTAGCTGGACCGGCGACTTGATAGTGTAACGTCTGCTGTCTGAGGGTCAGCAGTGGCGACGTAAGCAAACAAAGAAAAACACAACGAGAACGGAAAAACAACAAGTAAAACCAAGGCGGGACGGAAGCAACATGCACCGTCCACCGTCTGTACGGGGCGGCTAGCACAATCAAGTGCGGGCAAAGCGGCAGTGTTCCTGCACTTATCTTATAGGACCGAGTTTTGGGCCACAGGTCTTGATCACCAAGCGTCCTCCAGGTGAGGAGAACAACGAGGAGGCTCTGCGCAGCTTTGTGCTAGCAGGCGGCTGTAGTGTGCCGGTGAGGTGTTCAGGAAGCACTGTAAAAAGAACGGACAGGTGAGGTAATACGTACCTATGCTAATAAGCCATAATAATTTAAATGCTAAAATGTCCGCACCTGATCCTCTTAAAACTCGGGCACACAAAGCGGATGTTCAGTGTCCCATTGACCACAATGGACCACTAAACGAAGCTTTTAAGAAAAATGCGAAATGAAGCCACTGAGAGCTAAAACAACATGCAAACAATGCCACAGTGCAGCTTTTCTCAAACGGGTCAATTTTGAAATCATTTTAATCAACTCTGTCTTCATTGATCAGAAGGTTTTTGCAGATTTGGAATTAAAAACATTTAACTGCAGGAATCATAAAATCGTCTCATCAGTGACGTTTATAGAGCCATTCAAAAATGTAATATGTGCTGAACAGACAAACGGAGGTGTAAGAGGCCTGTGTGACCAGCAGGGGGCAGCAGAGGACCGAAAGCCGGAAGATCCTCCTCAGAGAGGCCTGAGAAGGTTCTGCACCTTCAGCTCCTCCAGGAGGACCTCAGCAAAGTGTCAGAGTTTGTTGGTTTTTTACCTCGGTCGGCAGAGTCACAGTATGAAACTTGTAGCCAGGGGGCGCTGCAGCTCACTCAACACCTACAAGGTTTGAAAAGGAAATTGAGTGGAATTCATCTGGAATGAAAAGAAAAGCACAACTACAGCAGAAAAACTGAACACAAAGACGCACAAAGTTTGAACTACACACTGATTTTCTTCTTCTGTTGATTCAAATGAATTTGACAGAAATAATATCTGAAAAAAGTAGAAACCAAATGTTAAATTTCGACATTTAAAAAATGGACAGATTCATTTACACCCAGTAAGATAAGAAGATATTTAGCTCTCAGCCAATTAGAGCTGCTGCTCCTGTGTGTGTGTGTGTGTGTGTGCGTGCGTGCGTGCGTGCGTGCGTGCGTGCGTGTGTGTGTGTGTGAATGTGGTGGTGTGTGTACCTGAATGTGGGAGTGGGTGTGTTTAAGTACGTCACTGGAAGTAGGCTGCCAATTAGTGCGGCCTCCGAGGCCGCAACCGCCCCACGCCAGCGACGAGCCCAGGGCGGGGGGGCCCGGACACGGCACACCCGCCGCAATGCCGGCCAGGAAGAGGCCCGGAGCAGCAGGCCCCCGGACCGGAGGGCACCCGCCCCACGAGGAGCCAGGGCAAGATGACAGGGAGGCAGATACCCCAAGGAGAAGGGACACCACCCGGGGCGAACAGACAGCAGAGCCCGTCCTCCGGACGGGGCCCCCCAGGGCAAGCGAGACCGGACTCATCCCCATGACAGGACCCAGCCCCTTCACCCACCGGGAGGATCGGTACCCAAGGCAGGCCCGGGCACCCAGAGGCCCCCCCCCCTACGGACCCAGTATGGCGCATCGCCGCAAGTGGCGAGGTCCCCATAGGCCCAGCCGGTCTCGCACCCCAGGGGCACCGGACTGCACAGGGCCCATCCAGAGTGGGAAAGATGCCGGATCCCGCCCCCGCTAGAAGGCCGACCCCACTGTGTGTAGGGGTGTCAGTGTGTGTATATGTGCACTTGCTGGTGTGTTGAACTATGGTGCGTTTAAAATGGAGGGGTGGTAAGGCCCTGGGGCAACCACACTGCTGCTGAGCAGGGCGGCGGCCACAGTGCACGAACCACCCCCCCAGGCCCTAAGTGTCTATAATGCTATTAAGATTGGAGAGGGTCTTAAGGCCAGAAGGCCGGGCAGCGACCACCCAAGACACAAATCCCCCGAAACAGAAGAAAATAAATAAATAAATTAAAAATTTAGGGGAAAAAAACAAAATAAAAAAAAAACAAAAAAAAAAAACACCTATTATGTGACCAGGGGGGACTCCCGGTCAGGGCGCCCCCTCAGCGACATCGGGGCCGGGGACACCACAGGGATCCAGAAGCCAAAGGGGGCCCGCCCCCCCACCGCACCGCACCACCCGGGCACACAGGAGCGGTAGCCGGCGAACGCGCAGCCCCACCCCAGGCATGCGACCCCACCGCGTACGATCCAGCGCCACTCCCCAGACACAGGGACGGACCAGCCCTCCCACCAACAAGGGGGCCCCCAGACCAGAGCCAGGGGCCCCCCCCGGAGCACCACCCCCGGAGCACCACCCAGGCGGTCATGCCCATCTGAAACATCCGCTGTCCAGTGTAGTGGATCCTGTGGAGTACTTTAAAATGTATTAATTGTAGAATAGGTTGTTTTATCAGTGAAAAGGTGTTCAGGCAGATTGTTCTCCAGAAATTAGAGTGAGGCTGGAGAGACAGGTCTCTTTCCCACTTAACAATGGGGATAGAAATCGTGCGATCTGGATTTGTAAGCAACTCACTCCAATAGAACTGCACTCGTCCTTCTCTCACATTACATTGGATCACAATGACCAAACAACACAACAAAGACAATGATGCCACTGTGCTGCCACATCCAGACTCTGTGTAGGTCTGTAGGCCTCTTGGACCTTCATGTGAACCACTGCGTGTTGACTGGAGGTGAAACATGACTGACTGCTGTCCTCCTCCCTGGACAATGCAATCTCACTTTCAATCTCACAGCCACTAAAAAACCTGATTGTGATTGAGAGGTCCTCAGCAGCCAATCACTGTTGGGAGTCCAGCCTTCAAACACTCCTCCTGAATCCACAGTCACATCTTTGGCCCCGATCCTCCACACCACACAACTTGGGATGACAGTGCCACCTACCTGTATACTTTCAGCAGCCAGTCCCATGTTCTGACCCGTTTCCACTGTGGCCTGTTGGCTCATCTGGTCCAAAGTCTGGATCATCAGTGTCCAGGTTCATGGAATGAGTCAGTGTGCCGCCGTCCTGTGATGTCATGATAGAGAATCACTCTATTTATACTAATGTGCAGAACCACTGGAGTGTGGAAGCAGACAGTTACCATAATCCAAATGAAAAAGCAACAGCAGAAATGCTTTTTCATTTTAAGAACGTGGCTGCATTATTTGACTCATTAAAAAAATCGTTAATAAATAATCCAAACTGCATTTTCATTTTCTTATTCATGACTGCTCATTCTTGTACTTAATTCAAATGAAGGAAAACACATTTGAGATTCAATTTTCAAAACATGCACCAGCAAAGAGTTACCAAAATTCAATATGAAATGTAAAATTCAAAAATGAAAAAGCAATAGCAGAATGCTTTTTCATTTTAAGAACGAAGCTGCATTATTTGACTCATAATTAAAATCATTAATAAATATTCCTATATGCATTTTCATTTTCTTATTCGTGTCGCACCTTTTATGACACAATCAAAAAGAAAACTGAGGGCATTGCTTTTTAATTTTCGTGGTCCTGCCCTGCACAAGAGTTACCACAACTCGAAAACGAAATCGCAATCTCAAAGTAAGCGCGCGGCGCAGGAAAGTGACGTCAGCAGCTCTCCACCTGTGGGTATGGCGGTATGACGCCAAGTGTCATTTGCCTCCTGTTATGTGTAAATTCTAATGTTTGTGAATTTAATAAAGATATATATATATTTTTATTTTTTTTTAAAGAAAAAAAAAAGAAAAAAAAAGGTATGGCGGTATGACACCACTTTGCCATCGTTACTTCTTTCACGTCATTGAAGTTGCCGGTAATCGAGATTTAAATCGCCGAAAAACGTGGACCACTGACAGATCTCGCACCAGCATCTGCCACCAGTCGACGGATTGATCTGTTGCTTCGCATCCTTCGTCAGATGGACTGGTGGCCGACGCCGAACAGCTGTTACTCCACCCATGTAACAAATAGCTTTAGCTTTGATGTTGTGCTGGTGCATCAAGGTGTTCCATAACTGACAACAGGTTGGCTAGGGCAACCTTGTTTGCGTCCGTATCTGGGACGGCAGAATACCTGCTCAACTCGGTCCCGAGCATCAGATTCAGATACACTATTCAACTCCACCTGGGAAGCTAAATCCAGCAGGGTTTGAACAATTGTGTCAATGTGCGCCATGCTCAAATCTGTCCGACCAACGAGATCCGTCAGTGGTCCACGTTTTTCGGCGATTTAAATCTCGTTTACCGGCAACTTCAATGACGTGAAAAGTAACGATGGCAAAGTGGTGTCATACTGCTATACCTTTTTTTGGTTTTGTTTTGTTTTTTTAAATATACAGTATATATATACATTTATTAAATTCACAAACATTAGAATTTACACATAACAGGAGGCAAATGACACTTGGCGTCATACCGCCATACCCACAGCGGAGGTGGAGAGCTGCTGATGTCACTTTCCTGCGCCGCGCGCTTACTTTGAGATTGCGATTTCGTTTTCGAGTTGTGCTAACTCTTGTGCAGGGCAGGACCATGAAAATTAAAAAGCAATGCCCTCAGTTTTCTTTTTGATTGTGTCATAAAAGGTGCGACACGAATAAGAAAATGAAAATGCATATAGGAATATTTATTAATGATTTTAATTATGAGTCAAATAATGCAGCTCTGAAGAAGCAGTTTCCATCAGCCTCTACATTCTCATTTGTACACGGCGAACCTAATGGGCCTTTGCAATCAGAAATTGGAAAACTCGCACGGTCCAAATGATTCTTCAAGTTTTTGCAAAGGTCTAAACAAACATCAACATCAAGGGGAGAGAAGTTACACTCTTCATTGGTCACAGCACTGACAAACTCTACGTCAGAATTATCCATGTCAAAGTGAGGAGTTTTGCTCTTCTGAAGTGACTCACTGTTGCCAGCTGGTGCTGGAATTTTAAACCGTGACCGGTTTCGCCTTGATGAAAAGAACCATGCAGAACCTTGGCTAATCTAATACCAGTGCCATGATCTGCCACTGCATCTTCACTAGTACTAACTGATGATGGATCACAAATCACATGTGCGAGGCGTAGAACGAGCGGAGCAGTCAAAGGCAACAGAAGAAGAAAGAAAAGCCTCCTTAGCTTAGTTGATCTTCTGTGTTGCCTCCTGGACGGTGCTGGCCTCCTCTGGCTTGGTGCTGGCAACCACGGGAGCCACAGGAACCACGGGCACAGCTCTGGTCATCTGTGGCGCCGCCTCCACCTGATTAAAATAAGAAAGATGTGATTTTATGCCAATAAACATAGAAAGGAAAACACTAGGCTTTACACGATCACGATTTTTGTGCCGATCACCGATCAGTGAGTTTAAATAAACCGATCACCGATCCGATCACGTTAGGGGCAATAAATACTTGTTTCTGTACACCCCTTGCCTTCTCAGGAGCACCGTCTAAAGTTGTTTGCTTTAGCATCGGTTTCAGAGTTTGCTTTTCTTTTTCTTTCTCCGCGTGTTTCTTGAACTCGACATGCTCCTCCGTGTGTATCGTTTCCAAGCGCCTGATTAAATTTGTGGTGTTGAAATTTTTTGCCAAAGTTCCCCCGCTAGGTACTGTAGCTTTGCATATATTGCAGATAGCTTGTGCCATGTCTGTTTCTCTCACTTTGAAAAACTTCCACACCCCCGACACGTTTGTTTGTGTCGCCCATGGATGTTGCTGTCGTGAAGATTCAAAGAAACTTTATTGTCTGTCACATAGCGACAGTACTCAAAACAGGAAGAGGCACGAAGACGAAAATGAAGGTTTTTGAATCATGAATCATTAGCTCTCGGTGTTATGCCCCGGCCTAGGGGGAACCAGGACACAACATAAAGGCTCCCCCCCTTCTCCCAGCTCTCAAATTAGACAAAGGTGCTTCGTCCACAGGATGGTTTTTATTAAACGTCACCATCATTGCACTGGCGTCAGGGAGGGCATGGCCAAAACAACAAACAAAATGGCTCTCTTATGGATCTTACCTATGAAGAAAACAATCAAATAAATGACAGTCAAACTAACCTCCTTAACTAAAACACAGGAGAAAAGGGGCACAACACAAATGGCTTCCCTCCCCTACGGGCTACGTGGACACAAAGGGAACTGAAATAGATTACAAAACAGAATTGATGGCTGAACACAGAATGCTGCTGCTGCGGCACATGGCCTCTGGTTGGGAGCTGGGAGAAGGACAAAGAGACCGAGGTGTTGAAGTCCTCCTCCTTAAATATTGGCACCAGCCAATCACCTTTCCGCACCTGGAACAAGCAAAAAAAAGGGAACACAGGATCTACTGCGCCATCTAGTGCCCAAACGGACACACAGCAGACAAAAGGAACTGACAACAATGTAAACCCAAATCTATACATTTACATAACACTCGGATACAAACAAATAAACATGTCGATGCTGTGAAACTACTTTGGAGGAAATGAGACAGATTAAAAAAGTTTCAACACGACCATGACGTCATTGATCGGTGATTCATGACATGACGCCCGATCATGAACGTTTCAAAAAATGCCAAATATCGGCCGATCCGATACAGCCGATAAGATCGGTGTAAAGCCTAGAAAACACACACAGGTGATGAAGTGGAAATGAATAAGTACAAACCTGCTGCACTGCTGTGACATTGCTGGAGGCAGACTCAGTCATGTGGACAGTTGAACGTGTTGCCCACACCTGCAAATACAAGGACACAAAGTAACGTTTAAAGAACTGCATTTATTGTCCTATCACAAAGATGCACACAATGAAATACACATATCCCAAATACCAACATGTCACTTGTTTGTTTTGGTTTTTGAGGCAACGCGTGCTGATCGACGTCTCAGGCTGGACATCTGGAAGAACATAAAGAAATTAATTCATAAACTAAGTAACACACTAATTAAACTGTACATGTACTGTACATATGTGATCTTGTGTTGATAATAGGGCTGGGGCGATACGGCTAACCCACGATTCGATACTGTGACGATATTTGGCCCACGACAATGACAACATCACGACACACGATATCTTCGAAATCTTCGAAATTTTGCAGACGATATGTGACTGAAAAAGAAAAAAATACCCATAAAAAGGAAAATGCCTGTGATCTTGCATTTATTCCAAAACTTTGTATAATGTACAAACAAACGTGCACTGCACAAGCAAACATATTAAAGTGCATGAACATTAATAACTTTCATGTAAACAAGGACAGTGCTTTCTGGTAATGTAAAGTCAGTAGCAACTTGTCTTATCTCAACTTGGGGACTTGGGATATACAAACCGACGGGAAGATGAAAGAGGGAAAAAAATCCTTTCACTGCCCCGATTCTGAAAATCAATAAAAAATGATGCAGACAAAATAAATAAATAAATAACCGCGTCCCCGAAATATACGGGACAAAGTGAAGTGCGTCCCCCATCAGTTCATTACGGGACAGGCTTTTTAGTTGCCAAATATGGGACAATCGCGTATTTTATGGGAGGGTTGGCAACCCTATCTAGACCACAGACGGAAAATAAATGAGGTTTTGTCATTTTCCATAAAAAACGGGACAAATTGTGTCCCAGGAGAGATTTTATCTTTCCCGGGACAGGTGGACAGGTGGTGTTTGGAAAAAAATATTGATATTTGCCGTCAGTCTATAGATTATTTATTGCGACAGAAAGGACAACAATATATTGCAATATTGATTTTTTTTTTTTCACCCCTAGTTGATAAGTGTATGAATAATTGTGTGAATGTTACCGTGGCAGCTGGGGAAACCCTGCCAGATGACTCCACGACGGTCTCCATGTGGTCCAGCAGCACAGCCTCACTGAACCACACGGGATTGGACGGGATGTCTGTGTGACATGCAGTCTCAACAGCTGTTGGTACTGTCTATAAAAAAAAGAGGAGAGGAAATCAGAGTCAACTTAGGATAAGTGTTCATTTTTAAAATAAAAAGTTGCACAGTTTGACAAATACACGATTGGGGGGAAAAAAAAAAAAGAGGGATGAACAGGTTACCTCAACCTCCTGTCCAACAAGAGTCCATTCAGGAGCAGGTCCATACACTGGCATGTGGACAGGACCTGTCACAACCACTCTGGGAGACACCCTGGGCGATGATTGGTTGTGGCACAACACCCCTGGCCTAGGTGAAGGGGGTGCGAGCTGATGGAGCATGCAGCATGCAGACGCTCCACCAAAATCAGTCCTGAGGTGCACCTGAACAGAAAACAACATGTTAACACATATTTGTCATATCAAATGAAGAGCAAGTAAGGCTGAAGAAGGCAAAACTTACACCGTCATAACACCACCATGTACAGCTGACGAAGGGGGAGGTGATCGGCCATATACACAAATGTTAAACCTGGAAGAAGTGTCACATAATCAATTATGTAATCACACAATTCTAAGAAATATCTGTTAGCACAGTGTCACTGAAGAGAAAAAAATACAACAAAAATATGTATTTTACACACCCATGCGTGCAGCAACACGATGATATACTTGACGTAGCGCTGTTTGTAGTTCTGGCTTCACAGTCAGGCGAGGTGGAAAGTCAAGCACAAACATCTACAAAATAGTTGTATATATAAAAAAAAAACCCAAACAAACATAAAAATGCAAAATAAATTCATGAATATTCTTGTTATTGAACTATGGATCATGGAATTACTTGATATTGATAAAACAAAGTGGCGATGACATTCATGTGTTCAAATTTGTTTGTCACAGCAGATAAACAAACCTTGGGCCAGCGGTCCAACACAGTTGCCAGTAGCGCAGCAAAATCCTGGGCGGAGTCTGTTACAAGCCCGTGTTCAAGGTTGTTGCCCGGGGAGAGAACACAAAACAATCCACAAGTGGACAGAGATGTGAGTCTCCCACCACCAGAACAAAAACAGAAAGAAACTCGTGGCTTGACAAAATCACGACCCATACCTTCTTGTCTGGTTGCTGGGCCTTAAGAACGAACTTGCACTGTTTTGTCAGTCAGGAGCAAAACGGGCCATCTTTGCACCCAGGTCGCTGACCAGTACCGCGCCCTGTGTAAATTGACAAAAAAGAAAAATCTAAATATGTTTTTGTAAGATTTATTTGGAATACAACATAACAACACAGGCAGAACATGAAATCATGAACGTGGAAGTACTCACGACGTTCAAAGTCCTTCCGAGGTGGAAAAGGTGTCCAATCCTGTTTTTGCTCCAGGCGTCGTTTCATGGCCAGAGAGCGACGGAATGCCTTGGTGTTCGGCATCTGAACAATGAAATGAAAGATTGTGTCATTTTCAATGAAGGACAATGATAACACAAGTTTACAGAAAAAAGTGATGTTTTCTCACACACGACATCAAAACACAGAAAGGTTTCTGTACCTTTGCAGCTGGAGACGATGAGCTTAAATCAAAAAAGCAAAAGAAAATGTGTATGTGTACTCTTGGACCCTAACCCTAATGCCATACAAGTCTATGGGGTGAAATTTCAACTTTGTCCTACAGATATGGGGCCACTTGCTTTTTCATCAGGAGCCCCCAAGAAGCGCCCACGCCAAATTTGGGGCTTCTAGTCCTTGAGGAACCCCGAAACCCTAACCCTAATTTCAGCTAAGCCTAACCCTAACTCTAGTTTCAGCCTTATTGTTAACCCTAATTCAATGCAAGCCTATGGGGTGAATTTTCAACTTTGTCCTAGAGACATGGGGCCACTTGCTTTTTCATCAGGAGCCCCCAAGAAGCGCCCACGCCAAATTTGGGGCTTCTAGTACTTGAGGAACCCCGAAACCCTAACCCTAATTTCAGATAACCCTAACCCTAACCCTAACCCTAGTTTCAGCCTTATTGTTAACCCTAATTCAATGCAAGTCTATGGGGTGAATTTTCAACTTTGTCCTAGAGACATGGGGACACTTGCTTTTTCATCAGGAGCCCCCAAGAAGTGCCCACGCTAGATTTGGGGCTTCTAGCCAATGAGGAAAAATTTGGAGCAGACAGGACAGGGTTACAGCTGAGAAGGCACTTAAGATCCTCTAAGGACTGTTGCCACTCACTAGACCAAACAAATGGTTTCAATGGACTGGTTAATTCTTCTCTCGTGGCCGGCAGCTCCACTGCCTTAGTGCTGGAGATGAACGCTCAGGGGTGCCGCCAGGAATTTTGGGCCCCCTGAAAAAAAACAAAAACAAATGGGCCTCCTTTGCGCAGCGCTTGTCAAAAGCTTCACATCACCCAAAAAATACAGTATAGTTCAATAATAGTGCTTGAGTCCATCTTTGACAGTGTCAATGTATTTTTATTGTGAATTCTCCTAAAAAGCAAACTCTTAACATTGATGAATGATTCATGAAAAAAACACTTGATGTTTCTCGGACAAAGTTGAGCTTTGACCTTCATAGACTTGCACTGCATTAGGGTTTAGCGATAAGGCTGGAATTAGAGTGAGGGTTTCGGGGTTCCTCACGGGCTAGAAGCCCCAAATTTGGCATGGGTGTGTCCAGGAGGATCCTGATGAACCTGAAAGTGGCCCCATGTCCCTATGACAAAGTTGACCTTTGACCCTCATAGACTTGTATGGCATTAGGGTTATCGATAAGCGATACAAACCTGGTGAGTTTAAGACTTAGTGACTCTACGTACATGAATGTATGGGGTACCCCGTCCTTACTTTGTTCCAACCTTCCCTCCACAAACCTGGCTGTCCAGTGCAGAAGTCAAAGTGAGAGAGAGAACAAAGAAGGAGGAGGGCCTGTGACGCCGCTGCTGATTGGCTCGTTGGTCGGTTGAATGAGCCAATTCTAGAGCTCCCCTCGGTGTCCACACACTGCAAAATATATCTAAGAAATAAACACTTAAATTGAGAAAGAACAGGCTAGAAACAAGTCAAATTATCTGCCAATGCAGTAAGATATTTAGACTTGGTAAGATTTCTTAAAATAAGACGATATATCTAGGCATTTGAAGAATGGAAAAACTCTTGAAATAAACAGTAAAGCACTCATTCCAAGGACTGTACTAAGTCAAATAAACTTGATACTAGCTTCTCAATTCTTTTTTCACGTTTGCTTCTTTCTTAATTTGAATGAAAAGATCTTAAAACCAGACCTACTAACAGTGCAATTCTTCTTAATTTAAGTGTTCACAATATTAGCTTTTTTTTCTCAAAATGAGACAAAGCATCCACCCCCCCTACGCCCATCCCCCCCCCCAAAAAAGATAATTCAGCAAACAGAATTAATATTGTCAACAACTATTTATTCACTTAAATTGCTGACAGTGCCTTCACTGCCTTGTAATAAAAACGTCACTAAGGCATTGCATCTTAAAACAATCTCAAGCAATCATTTCTAGAACGCAAGTAATGTTGTGTTGTTACAATATTCACCGTCATCATTATTGAATATTGATTCAGATTCCCTGACACAAAAAAAACAAAAACAGTATGGGGACAGCATATAGTGTTGTGTTCCTATCACCACTGATAACATGTTTGTTCCAACAGACTCCCACCCACCCTCAAGTTACAACTACCAGGGGAGTGTATCACTACCTATGCCTAGTACACAGCTCTACTCCCCAATAAAATCTTTCCATTCTGCCATGGTCTTTTTTGTATGAGGCTGTGGTGTCTCACTCATGGATAGTGTCCTGTAGCACTTCTGTCTGAATGACAGAGAGAAGGGTTGCCACACACTTTTGGATATGTGAGGTACAGGGCATAGTAGTAATCCATCAGATGAAGCAAATCCCCATCAAACAGCAACACAGGGTGCAGAAAGACCTCTTCTGCGAGTACATTGTGGGATCTTCTGTTGGCTAAAGAAAAAGAAGAAGGAAACGCCACATCCATGCATGGAACTATGAAGTGTTGAATGTGAGAAAATGCGAACAAACTTTCACCTGAATGACATGAAGCAGTGCCTCACTGGCATGTCCCAGCTTCTTCGGTGGTGGACTTGGTGAAGGAAAGAGTGTGGGGAGTGCCCTGAGCAGCGCGATGGAATATTCCACTGGAATAGAACAAATCAACTTTGAGTTCAAAGTTAGTCTTCCTAAAAATGAGTCTTATTAGGTTTGTGTTGATCACAAAAAAATCTTATTTTTTCAGCATGAAGAGTATTACCATTCTGCATCTATTCATTCAGCGCAACATAAACCATCCTATGTCCAAGGAAACAGCTACACAGTCAATTAGAGACACAGCAAAATGACTCTACTGAACTACAACCAGCGTTATGCGTGGCTTCATCACTTCATTTTTTTTCCAAACACCATAAAATTACACATTGGTGCAGAAGTCTTCCCATCTCTTTTTTTAGTTCATCAATGAATTTTCTGTTGCCCTTATCCAGAATGCGCCGCAGCTCATTCATCGCCTATAATGCAAGTCAGTGTTAAAATCTGCAAAAATGCTTGCTTTTCATCATAAACCAAAACAAGTTAATCACTTACATGATAAAGATCCTTGACACATGGATATGCATCCAGGATCTTTGTTGGCCTTGTCCTGTTCTTTCAGAACATCACTATCGATGAAGGATCTTCTTGCTTGAAACTGCAGGTCAAGAATTTGGGAGACAGCATCTTGGTTGGGTTTTGGTTTCTTGTACAGCTCCTGCAGGGTCTGATAATGTCTGGCCTGTGCTGTCAGACCATCTTTGGCTGATGAAATGGAGGAGACAAATCAGTAAATCAGTCAAATGGATGAAATTGTTTGGAGCATCAAAATATATCAAATGACAATTCAAATGTAAAAATGCCTGTGATATATCATGATATCCAAAACTATCATAACATTGCCTAGCTTTCATACATTATCATTATTATTAAAATGGACATGTTTCTACTTATGTGAAGTGTGGCCATTATCAGAACTGCGCCCTGGTGTGTGACACAAAATAATTGTTGATCCACCAATTGAGTCTGCATCATGATCTTCTTCTTGGTCACTTGCTGAGAAGTCAATGCGATGCCTTTTCTTCTTGTGGCCCCTCTCTGGTGAATCTCTTGTGAAGATTCTTGTAAGTGCTCGCCTGTGGTAAATAAAATTTCACTCATTGAAAGAACAAATAAAGATGGAAAGTGAACATGCACAGATAAAAAAAAGTATCAGCCAAAAATAACCACACGCTTCAAAATCTTCACACTTTTTTCACAAAAAGTGCGCAAAATAATATAATCACTTACATGTTTCATTGTTTTGTCTTAATCCTTCAGCATGGGATAATACTCCACTAGTCTTTTAGCCATTGCAGTGACTTCATGCTTAGAAGGGTACCGGACCCCCTCTCCTTGCTGACTGGCTCTCAAGATAGAAATCATGCTGGTGACAGTGTTTCTCACCAGCCTGCATCTCAGCTCTTTGAACATGACACATTTCCCCTCACTGGCAGTGCGGGCCATCTGGAAGTAGTGCTTACGAGCTTGCTCCAACTCACTGTCTGTATAGAGGGTGGGCAAACTTTTTTAGCAACGGGCCACATGACAGACCTGCATCGAGTCGGCGGGCCACGGAAGGGGGGGTTGTAGGTAGGTACAGAATTCATAATTCAGTGCCTTGGAGCGAATAGCTTCGCCACTCAACTGGCCAAGAGACATGTGGCCTGTCCTTCTCCAATGCAAGCGGGTGGGAAAAGTACAGGAGTTGGTGTCTGCTCTTTTCTTAGAAGACAGCCTGCAATATGATGTTGTAAAGGAAGCAATTTTTCCTGCTTATGAGCTTGTTCCTGAGCCCTACCGGCAAAAATTTAGGAACCATAGAAAATCTAGTGGTCAAACCTTTGTCGAGTTTGCATGGGAGAAAAGCAACCTCTTTGATAAATGGTGTGCAGCTAATGATGTCAAAAATGACTTTGAGTCACTCCGTGAGCTCGTTCTTTTAGAAGATTTTAAAGACTCTTTGCCAGAGAAGGTGGTAATGTTCTTGAATGAACAGAAAGTGTCGTCATTGTCCAAGGCTGCTGTCCTCGCAGATGAGTTTGTGTTGACCCACAAAAATGTCATCTCATCTTCCCCCCCGATCGGACAGGCCTTCTGCTTCTCGTCCCACAAGAGCCGAGTCTAGCCACCTCCCCCTTGAAAAGGCTAGAGGGAAGGGACTTCTGGTTTGGCCATAAAGCGGTAGACTGCGCGACACCAGGGCTCTCGACCGTCTAGGGTAAAAACTCCCCGAAAACTTGAATGACTATTGTCAGATATCATATTAACTACAAAGTGATCAGGGGAACGTTGGAATGGGAAGGAAAACTCCATTCAACCAAAACAGAAACACGGTAACAGACAATATGGCGGAACTACCAGCTTGCTCTGAAACAGAGGGAGATGGCGAAACAAACTCCTCGTGACTAACGACGCGAAAAAGGGCTCGGACATAGAAATTATTAGCAAGGAGATACGGGATTTAAAAACGGAATCAAAAGAAGTCCTTTGCACGTTTGGAGAAACACTGAGGAACGACGTGGAAAAAGACTTGGACGACTTCAAAGACGAAATAAATCAACAACTTGCGAAAGTCATCACCGAACAGGAGCTCCAGACCGGCAAGATCAACGAGGCTGAGTCGCGGATTGAAAAGCTAGAACGTTGGGCACAGGAAGCTAATGACGCTCTGGTCATATCACTGAGAGAACAAAAAGCTCTTAAGGACAAGTTAACTGACCTGGAGTCCAGGCCGAGGAGAAACAACCTACGTATCTATGGAGTCACTGAAGGAGAGGAGGGAGAATCTGTGGCCAAGTTTGTGGAAGACCTGCTGAAAAGCGAACTGCACCTGCCAGCACATTTTAATTTCCAAATTCAGAGAGCACACCGCTCATTTGCACAGAAGCCAGCGGACGGTGCCCAACCGAGACCCATCATTGTTAACTTTCTGGAATTTACTACCAAAGAGAGGGTCCTGAGAGAGCTATGGACAAAGAAAATAGAACTGGGGAAGAAAGTACCGTCATTCCATCACGATTACGCGACAGAGATGGTCCAAAAGAGAAAGGAGTACAACACTGCTAAAAGAATCCTGAAGGAGAAGGGCATCCGCTTCCAGACGCCATTCACCAAGATGAGGACCCACTGGGATACGGGAACTCGAACCTACAACAGCGCAGAGGAGGTGAAGGAGGAATTGGCGAGACGCGGCCTGGCGGAGAAGACGGCGGTGGCGACGGGTGCGGAGGGGCCTGCGGCACTCGGTGCCCCGCACTACGACGGAGTGGCAGTGCAAGGAGGGATCCTGGAGGGGCTACGCATCAGCAGCGACACGAGCCAGAGAAAAGCTACAAGAGTTTCAAAGATTCTTTGATTAAATTCAGAGAATAAAGGGAAGAAAGCTGGTAGGGATGTTCTAGTATGACCGGTGTTTTTAGTTGACAAATTATTAAAATTGAATTCCCATGTTAATAGAAAAGAGACTGTGGGAAGTCCGGGTCGCTCCTTTTTTTCTAACGTTGGACTCATTTAAAACGACTAAAATACTCATTGCAGGTTCAAGTGTCATTTCTAAGTTAGGTTAGATTTTTGACTGCCTTCACGCGGGCCAGACAGAGACACGCCGTAGTTTGGCCATGCCTGATCTACAGGAAACACATCTCTCTCAGCAAGAGCTAAATCAACATGATTTAAAAGCTAAACTCGACACAACTAATGGCAACAGAAGTCAGACCCGCCTGTCGAAACTTGTCAACGTCTCTCTAGCCGAACTCGGGATGTTTGATGTTTGGAGGAACCTCCACCCGTTACAGAGGACTATTTTTTTTATTAACATTACAGACAGATACAGAATAGAGGAATGTAAAATAGGAACGACTGACTTGTACTGACACAGTATTAATTACCTTATTATTTGTCTAAATAAGAGGAAGAAAAACACACTTTGGAGATTAAATATGGGTATGCCAAATAATCCAAAAACACTGGAGGAGGTTAAGAAAGAGATTAAATGCTCTATGGAGGAGAACATAGATAGTCCAGTAGATACTACCATACTGTGGGACACAATTAAAGCTGTGATGAGAGGGAGGTTAATAGCGAGGGCAGCCTATCAAAAAAGACTAGATGTGGCGAGGGGGAAGGTCTGGCAGAGGCGGAGACAATTCTGATGGTGGGTATAAAGGAAAATGGGGGCAGGGGGGTTGCCTGACAACGCCACCCGGGGAGTTGCACCCTAGGAAATAAACTATAATAAAATTCCTCGGGCTACACAGGTTCGTTACGCTTTGAAATTTAAGGGGACGAGATGGACTTCCAATCAGTCAGCTTTTTTAACAGGTAGGCAGACTCAAGAAGACATTAGACGGGTCCTATACATAATAGATCAGATCCAAAAGCAGGGCCTGCGAGCTGTTACTGGTGAGCCTTGGCTGTGTGAATTGGAGATTTCTGTATCAAGTTCTTGGGAAACTGGGGTTCCAAGAAAAGTTAATACAGTGTATTCAAGGTCTCTACCAAGAACCGACGACAAGGATAAAGATTAATGGTACTCGTCAAGGATGTTGCCTAAGCGCTACATTGTTTGCTATGTTCATTGAGCCACTGGCACAAATGATCAGACAAAGTAACAATCTAAAAGGAATACATATACGAGAGCAGGGACATCTAACAGGGCTTTTTGCTGATGATATTATTTTGGTTCTCCAAGACCCGGACAGAACCTTACCTCATTTGATGTTGATAATAGAAACCTATGTTAAATACACAGGCAACATGTTAAACATAGCAAACACTCAAATTCTCACGCTGAATTATCATCCAGGCCGAGAAATTAGAGGAAAATATAAAATCAAATGGAATTCCAAGGTTATCAAATATTTGGGTGTGCTATTGGCAAAAGATCTTTTGAAAAGGTTTGAAATCAATTAGAATGCTATTATCAATAATCTATAAGAGATCTAAGAAGAGTTTATGATTATTTTTTTTTACCCTGTGCATCTTTTGTTTTGTTAGTAGTACTTGTCATTGCTCCAACACGAATAAACATGCTGCATCCCACTAGATGGCGCATTTGCCTTATTTACAAGCACCACGGTCATCGGAGCTGATTGCTGCCACTCTCACCAAGGTCTACTAAGATTCCACAATCTATTACACCTCGTGAGCAAAACAGGCTACAGGTAAAATTAAACATCTTCAGTTGAGCAACTCAGGCAAGTTAAACTGATTTAAAAACAAACAAACACTATAATACTAGGAAAAGAATCCTCTATATGTCAATAAATACAACAGATTGAGTATTCATAAAAAAAAATGCTTACTTTAAATAAGAAAATCCAACAAACCAACAAGTGCAACACTAAAACGCAAACCAACAATCAAAATAATGCTTAATTGCCTTAGTTTCGTCCCACACTTATCAGCTTAGCGACTAAGAATAACACACATTATTCACCTGGACAGAAGGAGGTTCTGAGGAACGTGTTGGTCCTGGAGCTTCCTGGTCAGGATGTTCGGGAGATCCCTCTGGCTCAATGTCTGGAGCGCCAACATATTTTAGAATTGCTCCTGCAGAGACAAAGCTCATTAGATCATCAAGCAAAACAGATCAGAAGCGCATTTTCCTATTTTATTATTACAGTGATGTTGCAGTAATATAGGAAAATTAAAAATTCATTTGTTTTTAAATTAAACATTATGGTTGCAGTGTCCCTTTAAAGCTTTTACACAATTACAAAACTGTCATTTTTAAGAGTTTTTGGCATTACTTTACACACTGTACTAGTTAAAGTAATAAAACTAAGATAAATGACCCACTACCACAACAGTCTAAAATAGTCAACACCATGCCAAATAAAGTATTTCCATAAAATATTTCTTTGAATTATAAAACAGTAGCACATTTCTAATTAAGGGCCTACAAAATACAAACTAAGCTTAGTAAATTCATCCTAAGTTAAGGCTAAAATAACATTAAGAGTCAAATATGTGAGAGACACCTTCCACTGAACGATAACAGGGGACTGACTACAACAACAACAAAATGCCCTACTTCACTCCCTCCCTCCCTGTTAGAATGTGAATAAACGAGTGTGGAGTCAATCACTCATTCCCATGGCAGGATAGGTCAACTTGGCAGGATATGGTCAACTTTCATAAAACAAACAAAAACGCTGATTCATGACGAACAAATATTAGCCAGCCAGCTAACATTTATCCGACGCTAGCTAGCTAGCTGGCTAGCAGGACAAATAAACAAACTTGGGGGGGGGGGGGGGGCGACAACAGCGTTTCCCCTCCACCTCTCCAGCCCACATCACAAACAAATAACTTACCTTTCCCCTTTGCAAGTTTTTCTTGATCAGTTTTCTTTTCCTTCCGTTTTTCTGCACCGCTGGGATAACTCCTTTTTGATGCCATAATGGTGTCTGTTTGTTTTTAATCCTCTCGCTAACGGGAACGAATGGTAGCTGTCAATCATTCACGTCATACCTGTGCGTCGCCGGCCCGCAACGTCACAACCTGCGTGACAGTGCGGCAAGCCCCCAGAGTCCAAGATGGCGTCCCATCGCTTTCAGTGAAGTTGCTCACCCAGCGCATGGCTCCCAAAAACTTTTTGACTTCCGCATTGATGAGATAATAGAGCATGCGCAGTTGTGTCAGTGTGGAGACCGTCACTGACAGACGTGCACGCTCAAGAACCGTACAAAATTCAACATGGAAATCAATGTATTTTTTACGGAACAACTGACGATTGTTGTTTGGAAATTTTAGAAATAATAATGATGATGATGATGATGATGATGATGATGATGATGATGATTATTATTATCATTATTATTATTATTATTATTATTATTATTATTATTATTATTATTATTATATTAATAAAATAGTATTATTATAATAATATACTATTATTTGTGTATTAAACAAGTGAGCAATGTGCCACTGAATAATAAATGATAATTCTTTGAAGCAACTCTCTATGGACCATAACAGCACTGCCACACATATTTTTTTAATTAATAACCTCTTTGGAAAGCAGACAAAGGAATGAAATGATTGGTCTATTTATTTCATCAGAACTAAAAAAAAAAATAAAAAACAAAAACTCAACGATCTTGAAAGTTCCTCCCTGAAAGTTCCTCCCTTTCTCTTGCACCTGTCGATGTGTGTAGCTAACACAAATCTGCAAATATTTTGTCGTTCTCATGGAATTAAACAGCACACCATGTTAATTTATCAGCGAGTGCTCTCTCTTTTCATGCAATTCATCACGCTTAACATGTAATGCTGAATCATGAACGCTATGGAGCAAAAAATAATAATTACATAAACCACGAGTGAAATAAAATGTGTCATTCATTCAATAAAGATTTCATTCATTCATCTTCTATACCCGCTTATTCTTATTCAGGGTCACAGGGGTCTGCTGGAGCCTATCCCAGCTGTCTTAGGGCGAAGGCAGGGTGACACCCTGGACAAGTCGCCAGTTCATCGCAGGGCCACATAGAGACAAACAACCATTCACACTCACATGCACACCTACGGACAATTTAGAATGTTCAATTGACCTCACATGCATGTTTTTGGAGTGTGGGAGGAAGCCGGAGAACCCGGAGAGAACCCACGCAGACACAGGGAGAACATGCAAACTCCACACAGAAAGGTCCCAGGTCCAGGCCCCAGAATCGAACCCACGACCTTCTTGCTGTGAGGCGGCAGCGCTAACCACTGCACCACCGACTATTTTATTACTTAGTTGAAAATGCCATTTTATTTCATTTAACAAAGCATATCATTATTTCATCATGCATTTAATTGTTTTGTGGTCCTGTGTTTTAGTGCTTCATAATTGTATTCTGTTGTCAAATTTGCCCATCAAAGTCAGATTAGTAATCCTGTGCATCAGTTTAAGGAAAACCAATTCTAGGTAATGGATTGCAGATCTTGTAGTGACCTGTTACAATGGAAAGAAATGTATACATAAGTACGTCTGTGTGCCCGATATTTTAGCTAACACTAAACTTTCTGCACAACTGTCTGCATTGTGCTTTTTCTTCGGCCACAGAGAACAGAAACGTCTGTAGTTATTTGTTCACCCATGGTACAGTTTCAGAAGCTTTTCAGTTTTTAATACGTGTTAATGTAAAAATCCACTCGCGAGGCATTTAAAAATGGCGGTTTTGGTCTTTCGTGAAAGACTGCCTTTGGCCAATCAGTGTTCTGAACGTTGCTACGTCACCCTTATGGTCTCAGCTCTGCCCGCTTCGAACCCCAACGAGGCAGGTACCAAAATCCTAAACCCTGGGAACGTGACAATTGTTTTTTTCAATTGAAGTTTTCGTTATTTTGTTCGTTTTCGTTAACTATTATAACCGTGGTCAGGACCTCCAGTGAGAAGATCCACTGGAGGACATTTAGAGCAAACAGTCAGACAACAGCAGCTTCACCACATCAGCTGAAAAATGGAGTTTGGATGCTTTCAGCTTCAAGTCGTGGACAGAAAATGATGCTCACACTGTCACACTGATGTTTTCTTCTCCAACCTTCTCTCAGCTCCAGAGGTTGGTGGTCTGCAAGAGTCTGGAGAGGAGATGTGAACGTGTGACTGAAGGTGAAGAAGCAGGAAGTCAAACTCTCCTCAACAGCATCTACACTGAGCTCTACATCACTGAGGGACTGAGTGAGGAGGTCAACAGAGAGCATGAGGTCAAACAGCTGGAGACCAAGAAGACCAAGGAGATCCTCCACGACCGTCCAATCAGGTGCAGCCAGATCTTTGAAGCCTCACCTGAGCAGCAGGGACTCGGGGAGTCAGAGTGGTGCTGACCAGGTCTCTGGGCTGGACTGGGAAGCCTTGGGGTCCCACTGGAGGAGCTGGAGGAGGTGACTGGGTCCAGGGAAGTCTGGGGGTCTCTGCTGAGGCTGCTGCCCCCGAGACCTGACTCCGGATACGGCAGTAGAAGATGGATGGATGGATGGATGGATGGATGGATGCCAGGTGATAGAACATTTCATAAAAACAGACTCTGCATTATAACTTCTATTATACTCTAAATAACTCACTCCAATATAACTGCACTCGTCCTTCTCTCACATTACATTGGATCACAATGACCAAACAACACAACAAAGACAATGATCCAACTGTACTGCCACGTCCAGACTCAGTGTAGGTCTGTAGGCCTCTTGGACCTTCATGTGAACCACTGCGTGTTGACTGGAGGTGACTGGGGGTCTCTGCTGAGGCTGCTGCCCCCGACATGACTGACTGCTGTCCTCCTACCTGGACAATGCAATCTCACGTTCATTCTGCTGCAGATGGCCATTTTCATTTTACACCGTCCAAATTTACAGCTCAGGGCGCTGGGACGAATTCCAAATTGTGTGCAGATACAGGCCTACACTTCAAATAATTATGAGAAAAATCCAACGTAAAGAGAGCACTTCCATTAGGAAATAGTCAACATGAAATTTCGTCTTCTACTGACACCTGCTGGTCAAATTGAATAGTTGCAAATATTGTGAAGAAGTTGTCATCTAATTCTAATCCTAAACAATATGGCCATTCCAAGTCAAGTATTAAGACAATTAATCAGGTTTGTACTGCTTGATTGAACACATTCATCCCGTTCCAGTGCACTAAAACCCACTTCCCTTCAGGACCGTGTCAGCGAAGCCAAAACTTCCTTGAGTGACGCTGTTTCCCAGCATGCAATGCGAGCTCGCGATTCACAATACTATTTCATCACAAACATGGATGTAAAAAATAAAAAGGAACGAAAAATGAAACTTCAGGAACACCAACCATTGCAATACAAGCAGAACTGGGCCGAAGTTTTATATTATGTACACCATAATACAGCCTTCTAGTGGCCAAGCTATTTAATCCGTCTCTTCCTAAAGCACTTCCACAGGTGGAAGCTTATCATAGAGGTCACGTGCTGTTTGTGTCACCCCACCAACCACCTCGGGGAAGGTCTAAGACAAGAGCCAATCGATACACTTGCAGGGTATCACCTGATACGGTTTAGCGAGTGAACAGAAAATATGGGTCAACGTGGGCAGTCATCACAGGTGAAGCTTTCTGGCGGAAATGATGCACTACAAGTGGATGTGACGCTCATGAGTGCGATGTATGAGGTAGGGCAATGCTCCAGAACCCGATTCAGACTACTCTCCCTCCACTTTTTTTGTTTTGTATGAGCGTTTAAAAAAACAACATCATGATAATCGAATAAGCTTTAGTTTATTAATCAGAATTAAAACAAGTAGGTTTTGCCCTTACAAGGTTGTAGATTTGTTATAGATGAGTTCCTTTGTTGGAGTTCGGCGGCCAGCACCGAGCGATGATTGCTCACCCACTTATTGAGCTTAAATCCACCTCTACCGCACAGGTCTGTTAGCTGCTGGTACAGATGTATTGCTTGTTCCACCGTGCTGACGGCCTTTAGACAATCATCCACGTAGAAATTTTGACAAACAGTGTTTATAACCTCGGCTGGGAAGTCATGCTGATTGTCGTCGAATGAAGCACAGCTTGGGGATGACACTGCCCCAAAGATGTGGACCAGCATCCTGTGCTCTTGTAGGTCCTTTGTAATGTCCCCATCTGGCCACCAGAGGAAGCGTAAGAAGTTTACATCCTGGTTGGAAACTCTTACTTGATGAAACGTTCCCTCAGTGTCAGTCATGAATGCTACAGGGCCTTGGCGAAAACGAAGCAGCACACCTAGCAGTGTACTTGTCAAATTGGGACCCTGCAGGATCTCTTTATTTAATGATGTTCACTCACTTTCAATCTCACAGCCACTAAAAAAACTGATTGTGATTGAGAGGTCCTCAGCAGCCAATCACTGTTGGGAGTCCAGCCTTCAAACACTCCTCCTGAATCCACAGTCACATCTGTGAGCATCTGGAACTTTGGCCCTGATCCTCCACACCACACAACTTGGGATGACAGCGCCACCTACCTGTATCCTTTCAGCAGCCAGTCCATGCTCTGACCCGTTTCCACTGTGGCCTGTTGTGTCATCTGGACCGGAGTCTGGATCATCAGTGTCCAGGTTCATGGAATCTGTCAGAGTGCCGCCGTCCTGTGATGTAATGATAGAGAATCACTCTATTTATACTAATGTGCAGAACCACTGGAGTGTCATTTCTTCACTGCTGTCAGCAACAAGCATTTGGTGTCACACTGGTGTACGACACTTATGGGCTAATTAATAAGAAATGACATATTTATGAGTCACCTGCAATGCCCAGATTGTTGCCGCTTATCTGCTGATATGAGCCGTCAACTGTTGCAATATAGAACCACGGGCAGGAAATTACAATTAGTGTAGAGTATATTATAATTTAAAAGTTTACTAACGGTAGTTCTTTAAAGAATTTAGCAGGGATGGAACAGGCTAACGTGACGACGTCACCTGTAACACGGTAGGAGCTCAACCTGCTGTCACGGCGAAAACTCCGTGTTACGTCCCGTCGAGGGGGACCGAGACGCAACGTGTGGGACACCTTCCCCCACTCCCAAGCCTCATTAATTTTTCACTGCAGTTGGCAGTTTCAACAAAAAACATTTTATAAATCAGTAAATGAAATAAACAAAACAACTTAACCGGTGGGCAGCAAAGGCTTCAGGGTGGGCCCAGGCCAAAATAATAAACCAAACTCCAACTAGCTCGACTTAAGAACTAACTAAAGAAAGAAAGAGAACCCAAATACAGAAAGGCTAACCTCCCTACATACTTATTAAACAGGAGAAAAGAGGGGACAAAGAAAATGGCAGCCCACCCCTACGGCTGCGTGCTCTAACACCATTTCAGAAGTGACTAACTACAGAGTTGGGAGCGGAGGAGGGATGACCGTCAGGCTGGCTCGACTGCTCCTCCTTCTCAGCCGTGGCGCGTCCAATCAGCAGCCGACATCCAGGACCGCACCTGCAAGGCGTCATCCACTCTCACACACAGACACACACAGACACAAAGATAGAGGCACCTAGACCCACCTGTGGGTCATAACACCCCCTTCCCTTAAGAACTAAACCCTATTAACATACCTACAAACAAAACTAAACAAGAAAAACCTCAGTTCCCCCGAAATAAGAATTCCGCAGCTAGTCCACATGTACAGGTGAAAACGCATCTGCCAACACATTATCAACCCCCCTTCCTGTGGCAAATCTGGAGATTGAAGTCTTGCAGGAGCAGAGACCACCACATCTACGAGGGCATTATGGTCTATAAAAACCTGACCCCAAATTAACATCAAGATGGAGAAGGAGAACCAAAGCTTCTTTCTTAACTTCCCAATAATGACTCTGTGTGCGTGCTTGCTTAGTTGTGGCATGTCCCTCTACTTCTATGTCATGGTGCAAAACTGACGTACGGCGGGGGTGGTCAGAAAACAATAGTGGGTGGCTCTCAATTAATTTAACAATATCATGACGGGCTGATGCAGGCAAATGGGACAAAAACGAGCTTAAGTTATTCATAATTTCAGAGTTTCCCAGGTGCGCCGAAGGAACACCGATTTTTATTTATTTATTTTTTTTCAATGAGCCCTCCCTCCGCCAATGGGCACGGAGGGGGCGGAGGCTCAGGCGACACATTTTTCCGAGCAACGTAACGCCCGGTTCACACTGGACGCGGAAGCGCCACGAAGCGCCACGAAGCGCCGAGGGCGCCCATGTTAATCAATGTAGTAGTTCACACCAGACGCGAACAGGCGCGCGGCTCCCCTCGCGGATCGCGCCATGCATTTAACGTTAGTTCACTGGACGTGTAAGCGAAGCGCCGCCGAGCGCTTCCATTCGGCGCCCACGTTAATCAATGTGGTGGTTGCATGGCTCGCGGCATGCATTTGTTGTTTCGGCGTCTGCTCTATTTCGTGCGCGAGCCGCGAGCGATCTTCGTCTACAGTGCAGGAAGTCGCTCAATAAAAACGAGAAAATCCGGTGAATTTTCAAAATAAACTAATTTCAAAATAAAAAACGAATGATAAATTCGATCATAGATCATATTTGTATGTTATATTTGTCAGTACATTGTATCAGAGTGTGAGAGACATTAAACACACACACACACACACACACACACACACACACACACACACACACAGAGGAAGACTTCATCAAAATACGTCTGTTTGATCCTAGAGATGCCGGTCAATGATCATTATGAAAGAGGTCTTGTCTTAAGATGGACACCTGAGTGTGTGTTTCTATTTATTTACACACACACACACACACACACACACAAAAGTAAGCTACGGAGCGGGCTGGCTACGGGGTGAGGGGGGGTGATGATGAAAATGATTTTTTTTATTTAATTTTTTTTAAAGAAAAAAAAAAGAAACTCAAGTGGGAGTGAAAAAAAGACTGCAGCTGAGCAGAAGCGCTTGTCGACCGTCGCGGAGCTGTTCGCGTCTGGTGTGAACCAGTTGGAGCCTCGCTTGCGAAATTCGTCGGCGCTCCGCTTCGTGGCGCTTCCACTTCCATTGAAATGAATGGCACGAGCCGCGCGCCTGTTCGCGTCTGGTCTGAACCACTACATTCAGTGCGTTTACATGGCACTAGAGAAAATCGAATTATTGCCTTAGTCTGATTATGATCGGAGAACTCACGTGCGTGTAAACACCTTACTCCGATTATGATTGGAGTTTGAGAACTCCGATTGGAATCGGAGAACTCCGATTGAGACACCCAGATAATGCGATTGGAATTCGAATTTCTCTGCCATGTATACGCCTTAATCGGACTATTAACTGGACAATGTGAGTGCGCATGCGCCACGCCTCGCTCTCGCAACTCATGACCGCACAACTACGTCGTCTAACAAAACAGACGGCGCGAAACAACCTGGCAAACGCGAATAAGAATGTTGACATTTGGAGAGAGGATGAGACCGGGGCGATGCTTTCTCTTCTAAAAGAGATGGACATATCAAAATAACGCGCAACGGAGACCATTTTAAAAAGGGTAGCGCAGCAAATGCAGGGCTCTGGCTTTGCGCACCCCTGAACAAATACGTATTCCTTCGTATTTATATTTCTACCTTTTCGTTCACATTTTTTGTAAGTTAGAAGAATTTTAACTTTGTAAATAAAAGCACAGCAAAGACATGTTTTTCTGATTTGTTTTTATTTTGGTAATTTCGCTGTTATTCTGCTAGAAACGGCGTGCAGTGGCACGAGCTTCCTCCACGGTCAGCACTTTAATGAGCGTGTGTATAACTGAAGACACCGTTCCTTTGCAAAACCTGTACACAAACTCTCCCACCAGTCTGCTCCGAACCCAAATCCAAAAAGAACGAGAGTTTGGGGTCCGTAGCGACGGCACAAAGCGTAGCATCGAAGTCTTGTTGTAGCCCTCCAACAGCAAACAACGTTCTTGTCTGCCTTTTAAAATAACCAGGAACACAAGAAATAGGGTACACCTTATCTGCAAAGCAAGTAACACGTACATTATGAACTATCGTTCCATATCATAATAGATTTAATAAGTCAACTGAAAGCAGCTGACTATATATATATACATATATATATATATATATATATATATATATATATATATATATTAACCTCTTTCATTGAACTCCAAAAACATACATGGTCAGAATCCATATTATTATTATGTTGTTGTTTTTTTTAAATGCTCATACAAAACAAAAAAAAAAGTGTGACATCCACTTGTAGCGCATTATTTTCGCCAGCAAGCTTCTCTTGTTCCGACTGACTACATTGACCCATATTTTCGTATACTCAGACACCCTGCAGATCCCTTGCAAGGGCCCAGTGGAGTGACGCGCAAACAGCACGTGATCTCTACGATGAGCTTCCACCCACGGAAGTACCATTGGAGGACACGGCTTAAATAGTATGGCTTGTCCACCAGAAGGCTGTATTATGGTGTACATAATATAAAACTTCGGCCCAGTTCTGCTTGTATTGCAATGGTTGATGTTCCTGAAGTTTCATTTTTCCCTTTTTCCCTTTTTATTTTTTACATCCATGTTTGTGATGAAATAGTATTGTGAATTGCCAGCTCGCATTGCATGCTGGGAAACAGCGTCACTCAAGGAAGTTTTGGCTTCGCTGACACGGTCCTGAAGGGAAGTGGGTTTTAGTGCACTGGAACGGGATGAATGTGTTCAATCACGCAGTACAGACCTGATTAATTGTCTTAATACTTGACTTGGAATGGCCGTATTGTTTAGGATTAGAATTAGATGACAACTTGTTCACAATATTTGCAACTATTCAATTTGACCAGCAGGTGTCAGTAGAAGACGAAATTTCATGTTGACTATTTCCTAATGGAAGTGCTCTCTTTACGTTGGATTTTTCTCAGAATTATTTGAAGTGTAGGCCTGTAGTTGATGAGGAATCACGGTGTGCTAACGCTACTCAAACAGCTTAGATGAAAAAAAGGGAGTGTGATTTGGGTTTGTGGTACATTATGACAATCTTGGACTTGCAAGACTGAGGCGACGGTTCAATTCCCATCAATGTGTATTATATATGTGTTATTTAGCTCATCTATTCTACATTTTAAATAGATCACATTTGACATCTGACCCACTGAACACTTACTATTGAACATATTTTTAAACTATGGGCTATTTAGTCTTGTTTTAGGATATAATATAATTCATTGCACAAACTGTCAGGCTAAGTATAAGAGCTATAGTCTACTACAATCAGTCGTGCCAAAAAAGAGACATTGTCTTTATTTTTCATTTTTATTTTATTGTGTCAGCATTGAACCATACAAGCATGTAGTGTTGTCCAACAAGAATGCATGGCGAATCAAATCCCAAACAACCTATGAAACAATGAACACGTTTCCATTGCACTTCATTTTATTGAGCACTAGATGACCTCCTCGAGCACTGTGTCATTGAAGCCTCGAGGAATGAACCATTTTTTGAAACGAGTGTCAAAGCTTCAACAAAGCCTCGATCGGCCATCACTACCTACGGCTGCGTGCTCTAACACCATTTAAGAAGTGACTAACTGCACAGTTGGGAGCGGAGGAGGGATGACCGTCAGGCTGGCTCGACTGCTCCTCCTTCTCAGCCGTGGCGCGTCCAATCAGCAGCCGACATCCAGGACTGCACCTGCAAGGCGTCATCCACTCTCTCTCTCACACACAGACACAAAGATAGAGGCACCTAGACCCACCCGTGGGTCATAACACTCCGTGTGGATCTTTTAACTCTGGCATTGAAAGGGGGTGCTAGCGCTAGCCGTTTGCTAAGCTATGTACAGACAGCACCACCGCTTGCCGAACCACATAGTCACACCGTTTATATACAACAACTTGTCATCAATATCTCTAAAGTAGAAGTCAAGAACTTTTTTCAAAAACGATAACTAACTCAAACTTTTTTGTGTGTTTATAAAAACAAACTAAAACAAACTTAAATTGAAGTCATATTTCACTTTGTTTACGTCTGTCAAATGAATATTTGCCCAGGAAAATCTTTTAGTTTTACGCAGCAGCACCTAAATGCACCTCGCGTTCTGTGACGTCACCCCTCTTTCACAGCAGTATGTTGACGAGCGACTCGCGGCGGGAAAATCCGATATGCTGCTTTTTCCCAATACGACGAAGACAGTGACAAAAGCCAATGTCTTGTGGTGGAAAGACACAAAATATGTGGCTTGCTTCTAAAAAGGGAAACACCCAGACAAACCTCCATTTAAGAAGCTCACACAAAGCAGTAGTGAACATTTTTATTGAGACTGGGAAGTAGACACGACAGTTTGACTCAGTTGACTCAAATATCCTGTGGCGATGAGAGTGGTTATGGCTATCTGATAAAGCAAGATTTAATATTGGGAATTTAACAAAATGAAAAGGAACCGACAACGCCACCCTGGGAATTTCACCCAGGGAGTTCTACTAAACACAAAAGTAATAATTAGGCACACAGGTAAGTTCTACGAGGAAGGAGTAGGAGACGTGGCTCAGAATGTTTAAAATATCAAACCAACTTTTATTCAACATTTAAAAATAAAAGGAACAAACAGACCAACACTTAAAACGGAGCTACTGAGCTCCTTATTCTTGGTGTAGAAACTGAGGCTTACCGATGAGGGGGCCAAACGGGGGAGGAACCAAAGAAAACAAGGAACACCCCACTCACACGTGACACACCTGCAAAGAAAGTGAAGTGCAAAAAAAGAAGAAGAAAACAACCACAATCCCGGTGTAGTATCTGAATCTATGCATATGACAGCATTTGACCTAATGTATATGGCCTGATGTGAGGTCAGCAGTACATCTGCTGCACACCTTCCATAAGGGCGTCTGTTTCCGTATATGGTCTTATCGTTGCCCACGGTCACCAAATTAAAACCAGATGGCCATAGGGGGACGCAATTATGGAATGCATACATCCTCCTTCCCTCCCAGCATCTTCCTCCCTGGTTACTGAGGGTATAAGAGGGGATGTGAACAAAGGATCATCGGAGTTGCTCACATCTGGCCCAGAGACATCCCTAGGCTTTCTAGGTGCCTGTCTGACTTCTGACTTCTTTGCAAATAAACCAGTTTTTATCCAACTAAGTCTGTGTCAGTGAAGACTCCTTCAACATCTACATCACCTGATTGTGATTGAGAGGTCCTCAGCAGCCAATCACTGTTGGGAGTCCAGCCTTCAAACACTCCTCCTGAATCCAGAGTCACATCTGTGAGCATCTGGAACTTTGGCCCCGATCCTCCACACCACACAACTTGGGATGACAGCGCCACCTACCTGTATACTTTCAGCAGCCAGTCCCATGTTCTGACCCGTTTCCACTGTGGCCTGTTGGCTCATCTGGTCCAAAGTCTGGATCATCAGTGTCCAGGTTCATGGAATGAGTCAGTGTGCCGCCATCCTGTGATGTCATGATAGAGAATCACTCTATTTATACTAATGTGCAGAACCACTGGAGTGTGGAAGCAGACAGTTACCATAATCCAAATGAAAAAGCAACAGCAGAAATGCTTTTTCATTTTAAGAACGTGGCTGCATTATTTGACTCATAAATAAAATCACCAATAAGTCCATTATGGTCCGAGTATGTTTTGGTCATTGGATTGAAAAAACAAAAACGGACGCTAATTTGTTTTTCGTTTTACAATGAAAAAAAAAACCAAATATGAAATATGAGACATTTTTCCTTTTAACTGTGTGATATTAAATACAAGAAAATTTGAAAATGGCTTGATTCTATTTTTATAGTTTGAAGAACAAAAAATAAAATCACTAAAACACAAAGACAAAAAACAGTGCGTTTTACCCTGGTCTTTGGAGGGAGGTACGAGATCAGCAAGTTAGAGGCTCGTGTTGACTCAGGCAGAGCGCTGCAGATTTGCTCACTGGTTGTAGGAGAAAAGCTAATTGTTCATTGTAAATGTCTCTGGAACCCTACTCGAAAATCATTTTTCACATGGCAAGACAAGGCAAGGCATCCTCACAAGTTTCTGAGCGGACATCGCTGGAAAGTGGCAGGACAAGAGGTTCCTCTGCAAGAAATGTGAGAAGAGTTTGTGCTGAACATGGATGGCCTAAATGTGAAGGGGCTCCCCGATACACAGCTGGAGATCGAAGTGGCAAAAGCAATAACTGAGGTGTTGTAACAACTCCACTGGCAGATTAAACACGCTTCACAATGCTTCTGTGCTACGACTGAAAACCCTCCAGTGAACCAAAATTGATTAATTAATTCCAACATCCCCCCTTTTGACACATGGTCTAAACCGTGCGTCAATTTAGCGAAATGTGAAAATAAATGTTTTGGCAGACACGGGTTACCGTTTGGTCCCACCCAAATGTCAGTAACGTGGTCCCAGCATGCGCCGGCGGAGCGCCAAGCGGCCTTCTCCTTCGCTGTGGCGAGGGACTGCATTTCAGCCAGTGATGCATCAGCCTCCTCAAGTGAGGCTGTCATCATCAGGGCTGACGAGGGTGCAGGCTGCCTCGCAGCGGACTTTGCTGCCGCGTCAGCTCTGGCGTTGCCCTGGGAAACAGGGTCACAAAGGTTAGTGTGAGCAGAACATTTACACACTGCTATTTGGGAGGGCAAAAGTATGGCTCGCAAGAGGTCAGCAATAAGCACATGATTCAACACCGGCTTCCCGTCTGACTTGAGGAAGTCCCTGCATTTCCACAGTGCCCCAAAGTCATGAACGACACCAAACGCATAACGGGAGTCTGTGTAGATTGTGACAGACTTGCCCTCTGCAAATTTACACGCTTCAGTTAGCGCAACCAGCTCTGCCCCTTGTGCTGAGAGGTGACATGGAAGGGAGTCAGAGCAGATGACCTCCGAGTCGGAGACAACTGCGTAACCAACTCTGTTGGCGCCTTTGTCGTCCCGGAATGCTGAACCATCTGCGTAGAAAACAAAATCAGCATTAGCAAGGGGTTCGTCAGGTCAGGTCAGGTCGGGGGGAGCAAATTGTGTCTAGCTCTGCTAGGCAGTCGTGTGTGGGTTGGGCACGTTCGGTGCCCTGGCGTGGACAGCAGCGTTAACTGCTCTCAAATGTTGAACAACCCTCCAGTCATCACGTTGAGGAGGAACTCTGGCCTTTTTTACAGGGAACATGGGCGTGCGCACTGGCGAGTCGGGGCATGGGACAATGACACCTGCTTCGAGAAGAGAATCAAAAACAGGAGTGATCCCTTCAACAGCTTCTGGCTTCAGAGGATATTGCGGCTGGTTGGGTCGAATATCACTTTTGGGTGTGATCTTCACCGGTTCGGCACCTTTGATCAGTCCCACATCGTATTTGTGAGCAGCCCACAGTGAGGAGGGAACCTCACTCAGTTCCTCGGGCAGCTGCGATGTGTCAGTGAAACATGCAAAACTCGTGTTGTGGCGCTCGCTGTCACGTGTCTCTGTCAGGTGCAGACAGCGAAGAGCCTGTGTTTCCAGTGGAAAATCAGTCTTATGCACATTCAGGGTGGGGGAGTAAAAATGTCCCCGCTCCTTTCGGTGCCAGTCTTTGGTCGACAGGCATTTCATCAAAAACGGACCTAGGTCCTTCCACTCATCGCCTGGACTCTTGGAAAGTGAAATGTGTTGGGTAGACCCACGGACAGAAAAAAAAGAAATGCACTCTGCTCTGGTGTCAGTGAAACAGAGGCAACGCATCGTTGGGGGCCCCAAAACAACGTAGAAACAAAGAGCTCATCATTCACGCTTGGAAAAAAAACAAACAAAAAAAAAACTGACTCTCAAACACACTGTTTCTTTCACGAGTTGCACTGGCTGTGCAGTGCAAATTGGGAGCTTTCATGAAGTGAGCATCACCCGGCACCTTATCGTTAGCCGCCACTATCAATTCTTCTGGGGCCTCGAGGGGAAGCAACCCCTGATAGACATGCAAGAGAGGCTTAGGAATTTGAGCCAAGGTCGAGGAAGATAACGACCTGGCAACAATCAACCCGTCGGGGGTGGAGATGAGATTCATGCCCATGGCTAGAAGCAAATCTCTTCCCAACAAATTCATCGGACACACTTCTGACAATACAAAGCTGTGTTTAATTTGGTTTTGTGATGTGCATGTCTCGTCGCCGTAGTCAATACAAGTAAGTGGAGTGGTGAGAGGCTCTCTCTTCTTCGTTCCAGCTGCTCCGACAGAATAAACATATCTCCCACTTTTTTTTTTTACACTGGGGAAGTTCTTCTGCACGAAGGAGCGACAATGTTGCTCCGCTATCGGCTAGGAACGTGATATTTTTACCCATGATTCTAAAAGTGACCCGCGGCAGTTTCTCAAAAACAGCTTCTTTATACAACGTGTATGTGGGAGGAGGCGGCACGTGACGACGCTCTAAACCTGTCAATGGTGCTCAAAATTTGGTCACGTAAATCAACCTCGAACTCTGTGTCAGTGTCAATGCATGTCTCACCGTCAGGCTGAGAGCAATCAGTCGAACCTAAATCATTGTCAGAAGAAAAATCATCATCAACATGTAAATCAGTATAAGTTTCCGAATAATCAACATCAGAATATGAATCAGTGTACGTGCAGGGGAAAGGGAAGTTAGAGGGGACAGCAAGCATTTCTTCATTGCAAGAAGCGTGTTGCATGTGTGTGTGTGCATCACTTCCCTGCGAAGACGCTGTAGGCCGGGGGTCCGTCTCGCCGGGTCCATGCCGTGTCCCGCACTCCACTCTCCCCCCTCAGCTGCTCTAAGTTGGATCCTCTTTTCCGGCCCTCGCGATCACTCTCTTGGCTGCGGTGGGCATGGTTCTGCCCGCAGTGTCTTCCTTTGTCAGGGCATTCTCTGGCCCAGTGACCCATTCGGCCGCAGATGTGGCACGCCCCCTTTTCGCCTCTGTCTCCGCTAGTCGCCCTTCGTCGGTTGTCGTTGTTCCTGTAGGGCCGTCTCGCCGTGTCACTGAGGTGCTTCATCATGGTGAGGGAGGCACGCTTTATCTTCTTGTCCTCTGCATCGCTGGCCTCCTGCAGAAGCCTCTCAGCGTGCACTGCATGACGTCGGACCTCTGTCAGCCGGGCATCTTCAATCCCCACGCAGCAGCTTCTGTTAACTGCTTTGGCGATCTGGGGGAGCAGCCCTTGTCTGAAAGCAGTGATGAGGCTGGCCGTTTGGTTGACGGCAGTCCTGATGAACGTGGCGACGCTGCGGCGTCGGTGCTGGAGTGCGCAGGGTTGTACGGTGGTAGCATTGGATGAGGGCAGGTGGGAGGAGGGAAGACAGGCATGTCCAGGAGAGGGTCTCTCGGGCCTGTAAGAGAAGGATACAGACGATTTGGTGCATTTGAATGCTCGTGTGTGAGCGGCTCCTTTTCTCCCTCCTCTGGGGAGTGTGTGTGAGTGTGTGCACCCTCTGCCGTTATCTCTATCACCCCTGTGCTCCAGCGCCCAGCGCTGTTCACACGTTTGTTTTTGTTTTTTTTACTTGTTTCCTGTCCCTGACTTCTGCTTCAGTTTTCCAAAATGAAAAACACCTTTCATGATCTTTGATGATCTGAATTGCATATTTGTTTGTTTTTTTCTTTTTTGTAACCTTTCCCTCTGCTATCTTCAATTTATCCCGGAGGTTTCTCAATTCCTCCAAACTCAGTGATCCCCCTGCTGGGAAATCATACTTTTCAACCCAAATTCCCAACATGTCAAGACAATCTGGACCATATTTTTTCCTCATGTCGTCCACAATTGGTCCCCCCTGGGGAACAGCAGCAGCCACTTTGCTCTGGTTCTTCCCCAGCACTGTCTAGCTAGACTTATTACTCTGACTTTTCACTAAGTTTTCACAAAATTCCAAGTCAGAAAATACACAGGCGTCCCCGTGCACCCCTTTTTCTTACTCTAGCAAAAAGGTGGAGAAAAAACTCACCCCTCTGGTAGTTTACCTACCAGAAGCTTCCGGCTCACTTGTGGAGCGGGAATTTCAGTGTTGATTCAGAATCAACACCGACCTGACAGGCACGGTTAACGTAAGCGCTCCGTCCTGCCCCGGGACCGTTCGTAGACGACAAGGAAAACAACCCACTGGTCACTGATATGTCTGAGACAAGAACAATTACTTCTCACCCGATCTCTGAATCAGCACTTCCCTTCCAGGTTCGCTTGGATAGACGTGAAGCCGATCAGATCCACTCTTAGACGCCGATCCTCTCATCTCCGAATGCTTGGTTCGAGGTAGAGGGGGAACGAGGAGTTTCCTCCGTTCCTGGTCCCGGGCCCTCAACGTCCCAGAGTTCCACTGACAGGTCTCCAGCAATCCTGTTCGTGACGCCAAATTGTTGTGGAAAAGAGCGAAGATGCCGATGCAGGAATACTGGGATAATAAGTAATTTAATGAACAAACAATAAAAAAAGGGATCGGAGCTCCGAGGCACAAAACACAGTAAAATGGGAGTGCGAGTGCAAGGTGGGAAGGAGGAAGAAGGTCTCTTATACACAGGACTGGGAGGGGATAAGATAAGGAAAGGACAGGGAGGAGAACAGAGAGAGACAAACCAACGACTATACGATAGTTGACCGATTTCACAGCTCATATCCTGTACAAGGAGAGGACGAGCACATCAGTGGCAGGCCATAAAACAAAGTGAAATACGATGCGTATATGTTAGCCTAGGATTCTAACAGTTTACACGTGCTACTAGTGATCATACAATATAAACCAAGATAAAGAATAACACAAGAATACTCTATCATGTTCGACCCATCTTAATAACCGAGATTTTTTTTCCAGGTGCGCTTTGCTCATCTCTTTGTACCAAATATTTAGGGGAGTTTTTATAACATCACATAGGTTATTAGAGTATATAGTCTTGAAAGCTTTGTCACCCAGCAGAGATTGAAGTGGGATATCTCGTTGGTCAAATTCTAGCTCCTTCCATTTTGCATCGTAACCCGCCCTGCACCAGTAGACTATATACTGCAGTTGTGCTGCTTTATAGTAGTCCTCCAAGCATGGGAGTGACATCCCTCCCTGTTAAGTGTAATGTTTTGTAGCGTACCCTTGGTTTCTTGTTCTGCCATATGAATCTAGAAATGATCCGATTCCATTCACTGAATTTCTTATTGGGTATTTCTACAGGTAGCGATTGGAGTAGAAATAACAATTGTGGTAAAATAACCATTTTTTAAGTATCTATTCGGTTGTAAAAATCAAGTACTAGGGGGGTCCAACTGTCCAGATCATTTTTAATTTTGGTTGTGATGCTACCGTAGTTTACACTATATAAATCTTTGGGGGTCTTGGGAATATGAAGACCTAGGTATTTCAAAATTCTGGTTGTCCATTTAAATTCAAATGACTTACGTATGTTTTCTTGAGGTATGTAATTAAAAGTAAGAGTTTGAGTTTTCTCTATGTTCAATTTGTATCCCGAATATGAACCACATTGGTCGAAGTAGGGCATTAATTTAGGGAGACTGGTATCCGGGTCGGATAAAGTCACCAGGATGTCATCTGCATATAAACATGTCTTATATTCTTTCCCCTTGAATAGTATTCCCATGATTTCTGGGTCTTCCCTAATCTTTTGAACAAGTAGCTCTATAAATAGAGCAAACAAGATGGGGCTCAGTGGGCAGCCCTGTCAGCAACCCCTCTCCAAACGGATTGTACCTGAAAGACTGCCATTTATTCTGATCCGGGCCACAGGTGAATTATATTTAGATTTTAAACATTTTATAACTGTATTGTTAAAGCCAAAACATTGCAGAACCAGGTATAAAAATTCCCAAAGAACAGAGTCAAAAGCTTTTTCTGTGTCAAAGCTAATTGCTAAGGACATTGTGTTTCCTTTGCTCATTATATGTAACAGATGTATAGCTCGCCTAACATTGTCTTGTGTTTGTCTATTTTTAACAAAACCTGTCTGGTCCGTGTCAATTAGGTTAGGGATAATATTTTCTAGTGTGTTGACAATAATTGAAGTGAACATTTTATAATCAGTGTTTAAAACTGAGATAGGTCTGTATGAGCTGCAATCTGTCCTAGCTTTCCCTGGTTTCAGTATTACAGATAATATGGCCTGTTTCCAAGATGGTGGGGTCTCGCCACCTTTTAAGACATAGTTAAAACAATTTAATAAATAGCAGTGGGGTCACAGAGTCCCTAAAAGTCTTATACCATTCTGCTGGTAGTCCATCTCCCCCGGCTGCTTTGCTTGTTTTCAGTTTAGAAATTGCCTTGTCGACCTCTGCATTTGTAATCTCTGTAGTTAAGCACTTATTTTGTTCTGTGACAACAGATGGCAGGTCTAGGGATTTCAAAAAACGGATTGACTGTTACTGCTTCTGCTAATTCAGGTTGAGTGTATAAATTCCTGTAGTATGATTCAAAAGACTTATGTATTGCTTCTGGCTTATAACACATCTGGTTGGTGACCGGGTCCTTTACTTTATATATGGATCTTCCAGACTGTTGTTTTTTAAGTCTCCAGGCTAAGAGTTTTTTAGCACGGGGTCCATTTTCATAGTGGGTTTGTTTGATATACTTAAGTGTAAGTTCCTCCTGGTCGTTCAGTTTCTTATTTAGTTCTGATTTTACTATGGTTATTTGTTCCAATAAGGTGGGGTCGTTAGTCTCTACATGCTTCTGTTCCAGTGAGTCTAATTTACTTGTCAAGTTGTTAAGGTGTTTAAGTTTTTCTTTTTTCCTTTGTGATGCCCAACTTGTAATCTTCCCACGCAATACTGCTTTTCCAGCATCCCATAAAATACTCTGTGACGTCACTGTGCTACCGTTAAGGTCTGTATATTCCTTCATTTCTTTCCTAATGTAATCTTCAAATCGGGTGTAATTTAATAGGGAGGTGTTGAGTCTCCAAATAGTGTTTTTGTGTGGGTGACCTACATTTATTTTCACATATACACCTGAGTGATCTGATATGTCGCTAACAGCAATTCTACAATCTAAAACCCTGTGTCTGTCTGTTCTGAACATAAAGAAATAATCGGTCGTCGAGTAAACTGAATGAGGGTGAGAGTAAAAAGTCAATTGTTTAGTGGATGGATGAAAATCCCTCCATACATCAAACATACCAATCCTTTTAATCATCTTCTTAATATTTAGTGACTCAGGATTTGTTTTCTTTGTCGGGTTTGATCAGTCTAGAGTGGGATGCAGCTGTACATTCCAAGGGGACTCGTGCCACGCAAAGCCTATTCCGACCTGGCGATCCTGTTTGAATCCATTAGCAACCAGCTACATTACCCTGGGCAGCTTCACGGGTACAGGTGGATGTATGCTAAATGCAGAGAAAATGGACTGCGTGTGAGAAAAGAGTCTGTGCGTTTGGTTTTGAAGGAGCTGGATCCAAGAGGAGTGTCATTAAGGCAAGCGGGGCGTCTCAGACGGAGGAATTACTTCTCAAACTTCTCAACTTCATCTGGCACCTGGACTCATATGATGAACTGAAGCCATATGGTATTTGTGTGAATGGATGTATCGATGGCTTTTCAAGAAAAATAATCTGGCTCAATGCTTGCACAACAAGTAGTGACCCAAAAGTAATTGGAGGGTGCTACATAGAAGCGGTACAGCGTTTTGGGGGGTGCCCTAGAGTTGTTCGAGGCGACCTTGGAACCGAAAATGGCCATGTTAGAGGCTTCCAGCATTTCCTCGTCCGTGTTCAACCAGACGACACCCTCGATAGTTACTTGGAGGGGGCCAGCACCACCAATCAAAGAATTGAATATTGGTGGGGTTTCCTGCGTGGCCAGTGCATGGAGTTCTGGTTAGCCTTGTTATCAGGCCTCAGAGACAACGGGCATTTTGATGGCGAGTTTCTGGACAAAAGTCTCCTGCAGTTTTGTTGTATGGGCCTCCATACAGGTGAGTTCATGAATAATGTTTTATTTTCATTTTGTGTGCATGTGTATGTGAGTGAGAGAGAGGGGAGGGAGGACAGAAACGGGGAAGGGGGTGTTGGGAAGACAGACAGACAGAGACGGGAGGAAAGGAAAAAGAATGCTGAAGAGAAGGGGTAGAAAAGGGAAAGGAACAGAGATGGAAGGGGAGAGAGATGGAACAGAAGGGTAGAAATAGAGAGGATAAGAGATGGGGAGAAAGAGGGGGCGGGGAGGGATGAACAGAGACAGAGAGGGAGGGAGAGGGTGGGGTTGCTCATGTGTGAATGCTGTAATTTAGTGTTTTATTTATGTTCTGCTGGCACAGCTCTTCCTAAATGTATACATTTTCTACAGGATGAGTTGGATGACACTGCACAGGTGTGGAATGCACACAACATCAGGCCATCAAGAAACCTGAACGTCCCCAGCGGTCGGCCTAATGTGATGCATGCTGTTCCTGAACTTGACCGAACAACAGATTTTCTCTCCCCTGTTGAAGATGAACACATTCAACTGTGCAAAAATGAATGTGTCTTTCGGCTGGCTGTACCATGTAATCCAGATATTTATGAACTCTGTATCATCTTTATGGCTGAGTCCCATCTTGCTCCACCAACAGATCCGTATCAGGCTGTGAACTTGTATTTGCACCTAAGAGAGGCCATCACTGCATCTCTCTAAACCACCCGACCCTCTCCACAGGATGGACACTTATTCCACTGCAGTGCGCCTCCCCCTGACCCTATCCAGAGAATGGACACTAAATTGTTGTGAACCTCCTGTTATTTTGTGTATTGTTAAATCTCTAGTGTTCCTTTTAAAAAACACAGGGATATTGGTTATTTACTGCACTCCTTTGTTTCTGTTATTACGCAATCCTTACGGTGATGCTATTTACTGAATTTACTTTTTGACCTGAAGGTCGTGTGTGCAAAGAGCTGTTAAATAAAAGTAGCCATGTGAAAGAACTTAACTATGTTCAGAACAAAGTTGTTGAAACATTGAGAAACACAGAAGCACAAGGTTACTTTAAGATTTACTTTAATTATTCTTCACTTCCATGAATTAATGAACATTAACGTGACTCTTTAAAGTCAACAATTCCTGAAAAATTAAACCGGTGTTGGACAACTCGTTCTGAATGCTTGGTTCGAGTAAACAGATGGACCTGTAAGCAGTCATTTTCAAAACAACATTTTCACTTTCAACAACAAAAAAAAAAACACCCTCATAAAACTCTGCTGAAGCATTTACTATGGTATGTGTAACTATGGAAGCAGATAGTTACCATAATCCAAATAAAAATGCAATAGCAGAAATGCTTTTAAATTTTAAGAACGAAGCTGCATTATTGGACTCATAATTAAAATGGTTAATAAGTCATTCAATCTGCATTTTCATTTTCTTCTTCAAGACTGCTCATTCTTGTACTTAATTCAAATGAAAAAGGAAAACACATTTGAGATTTAATTTTCAAAACATGCACCAGCAAAGAGTTACCAAAATTCAATATGAAATGTAAAATTCAAAAATGAAAAAGCAATAGCAGAATGCTTTTTCATTTTAAGAACAAAACTGCATTAGTTGACTCATAATAAAAATCATTAATAAATATTGCTATATGCATTTTCATTTTCTTATTCGTGTCGCACCTTTTATGACACAATCAAAAAGAAAACTGAGAGCATTGCTTTTTAATTTTCGTGGTCCTGCCCTGCACAAGAGTTACCACAACTCCAAAACGAAATCGCAATCTCAAAGTAAGCGCGCGGCGCAGGAAAGTGACGTCAGCAGCTCGCGACAGAAAGCACAACAATATATTGCAATATTGATTTTTTTTTTCACCCACCCCTAGTTGATAAGTGTATGAATAATTGTGTGAATGTTACCGTGGCAGCTGGGGAAACCCTGCTAGATGAATCCACGACGGTCTCCATGTGGTCCAGCAGCACAGCCTCACTGAACCACACAGGATTGGACGGGATGTCTGTGTGAAATGCAGTCTCAACAGCTGTTGGTACTGTCTATAAAAAAAAGAGGAGAGGAAATCAGAGTCAACTTAGGATAAGTGTTCATTTTTAAAATAAAAAGTTGCACTGTTTGACAAATACACGATTGGGGGGGGGAAAAAAGAGGGATGAACAGGTTACCTCAACCTCCTGTCCAACAAGAGTCCATTCAGGAGCAGGTCCATACACTGGCATGTAGACAGGACCTGTCACAACCACTCTGGGAGACACCCTGGGCGATGATTGGTTGTGGCACAACACCCCTGGCCTAGGTGAAGGGGGTGCGAGCTGATGGAGCACTGCAGCATGCAGACGCTCCACCAAAATCAGTCCTGAGGTGCACCTGAACAGAAAACAACATGTTAACACATATTTGTCTTATCAAATGAAGAGCAAGTAAGGCTGAAGAAGGCAAAACTTATACCATCATAACACCACCATGTACAGCTGACGAAGGGGGAGGTGATCGGCCATATACACAAATGTTAAACCTGGAAGAAGTGTCACATAATCAATTATGTAATCACACAATTCTAAGAAATATCTGTTAGCACAGTGTCACTGAAGAGAAAAAAATACAACAAAAATATGTATTTTACACACCCATGCGTGCAGCAACACGATGATATACTTGACGTAGCGCTGTTTGTAGTTCTGGCTTGACAGTCAGGCGAGGTGGAAAGTCAAGCACAAACACCTACAAAATAGTTGTATAAAAAACAAAAAAAACAAACAAACATAAAAATGCAAAATAAATTCATGAATATTCTTGTTATTGAACTATGGATCATGGAATTACTTGATATTGATAAAACAAAGTGGCGATGACATTCATGTGTTCAAATTTGTTTGTCACAGCAGATAAACAAACCTTGGGCCAGCGGTCCAACGCAGTTGCCAGTAGCGCAGCAAAATCCTGGGCGGAGTCTGTTACAAGCTTACAACCTTCTTGTCTGGTTGCTGGGCCTTAAGAACGAACTTGCACTGTTTTGTCAGTCAGGAGCAAAACGGGCCATCTTCGCACCCAGGTCGCTGACCAGTACCGCGCCCTGTGTAAATTGACAAAAAAGAAAAATCTAAATATGTTTTTGTAAGATTTTTTTGGAATACAACATAACAACACAGGCAGAACATGAAATCATGAACGTGGAAGTACTCACGACGTTCAAAGTCCTTCCGAGGTGGAAAAGGTGTCCAATCCCGTTTTTGCTCCAGGCGTCGTTTCATGGCCAGAGAGCGACGGAATGCCTTGGTGTTCGGCATCTGAACAATGAAATGAAAGATTGTGTCATTTTCAATGAAGGACAATGATAACACAAGTTTACAGAAAAAAGTGATGTTTTCTCACACACGACATCAAAACACAGAAAGGTTTCTGTACCTTTGCAGCTGGAGACGATGAGCTTAAATCAATAAAGCAAAAGAAAATGTGTGTGTGTACTCTTGGACCCTAACCCTAATGCCATACAAGTCTATGGGGTGAAATTTCAACTTTGTCCTACAGATATGGGGCCACTTGCTTTTTCATCAGGAGCCCCCAAGAAGCACCCACGCCAAATTTGGGGCTTCTAGTACTTGAGGAACCCCGAAACCCTAACCCTAATTTCAGCTAACCCTAACCCTAGTTTCAGCCTTATTGTTAACCCTAATTCAATGCAAATCTATGGGGTGAATTTTCAACTTTGTCCTAGAGACATGGGGCCACTTGCTTTTTCATCAGGAGCCCCCAAGAAGCGCCCACGCCAAATTTGGGGCTTCTAGTACTTGAGGAACCCCGAAACCCTAACCCTAATTTCAGCTAACCCTAACCCTAACCCTAACCCTAGTTTCAGCCTTATTGTTAACCCTAATTCAATGCAAGTCTATGGGGTGAATTTTCAACTTTGTCCTAGAGACATGGGGACACTTGCTTTTTCATCAGGAGCCCCCAAGAAGCGCCCACGCTAGATTTGGGGCTTCTAGCCAATGAGGAAAAATTTGGAGCAGACACGAAATGGTTACAGCTGAGAAGGCACTTAAGATCCTCAAAGGACTGTTGCCACTCACTAGACCAAACAAATGGTTTCAATGGACTGGTTAATTCTTCTCTCGTGGCCGGCAGCTCCACTGCCTTGGTGCGGGAGATGCCCGCTCAGGGGCGCCGCCAGGAATTTTGGGCCCCCTTCAAAAAAACAAAAACAAATGGGCCTCCTTTGCGCAAGGCTTGTCAAAAGCTTCACATCACTCAAAAAATACAGTATAGTTCAATAATAGTGCTTGAGTCCATCTTGACAGTGTCAATGTATTTTTATTGTGAATTCTCCACAAGCGATACAAACCTGGTGAGTTTAAGACTTAGTGACTCTACGTACATGAATGTATGGGGTACCCCGTCCTTACCTTGTTCCAACCTTCCCTCCACAAACCTGGCTGTCCAGTGCAGAAGTCAAAGTGAGAGAGAGAACAAAGAAGGAGGAGGGCCTGTGACGCCGCTGCTGATTGGATCGTTGGTCGGTTGAATGAGCCAATTCTAGAGCTCCCCTCGGTGTCCACACACTGCAAAATATATCTAAGAAATAAACACTTAAATTGAGAAAGAACAGGCTAGAAACAAGTCAAATTATCTGCCAATGCAGTAAGATATTTAGACTTGGTAAGATTTCTTAAAATAAGACGATATATCTAGGCATTTGAAGAATGGAAAAACTCTTGAAATAAACAGTAAAGCACTCATTCCAAGGACTGTACTAAGTCAAATAAACTTGATACTAGCTTCTCAATTCTTTTTTCACGTTTGCTTCTTTCTTAATTTGAATGAAAAGATCTTAAAACCAGACCTACTAACAGTGCAATTCTTCTTAATTTAAGTGTTCACAATATTAGCTTTTTTTTTTCTCAAAATGAGACAAAGCATCCACCCCCCCACGCCCATTCCCCCCCCCCCAAAAAAAAATAATTCAGCAAACAGAATTAATATTGTCAACAACTATTTATTCACTTAAATTGCTGACAGTGCCTTCACTGCCTTGTAATAAAAATGTCACTAAGGCATTGCATCTTAAAACAACCTCAAGCAATCATTTCTAGAACGCAAGTAACAATTGTTACAATATTCACCGTCATCATTATTGAATATTGATTCAGATTCCCTGACACTCAGTTACACAAAAAAAAAAAAAAAACAGTATGGGGACAGCATATAGTGTTGTGTTCCTATCACCACTGATAACATGTTTGTTCGAACAGACTCCCACCCACCCTCAAGTTACAACTACCAGGGGAGTGTATCACTACCTATGCCTAGTACACAGCTCTACTCCCCAATAAAATCTTTCCATTCTGCCATGGTCTTTTTTGTATGAGGCTGTGGTGTCTCACTCATGGATAGTGTCCTGTAGCACTTCTGTCTGAATGACAGAGAGAAGGGTTGCCACACACTTTTGGATATGTGAGGTGCAGGGCGTAGTAGTAACCCATCAGATGAAGCAGACCGTCACTCAAGTCTTCCTTGGCAAGCGTGGTGGCGGGAGTGGCTCCAAGACAGATGAGACAGCGGGTCCCATCAAACAGCAACACAGGGGTGCAGAAAGATCTCTTCTGCGAGTACATTGTGGGATCTTCTGTTGGCTAAAGAAAAAGAAGAAGGAAACGCCACATCCATGCATGGAACTATGAAGTGTTGAATGTGAGAAAATGCGAACAAACTTTCACCTGAATGACATGAAGCAGTGCCTCACTGGCATGTCCCAGCTTCTTCGGTGGTGGACTTGGTGAAGGAAAGAGTGTGGGGAGTGCCCTGAGCAGCGTGATGGAATATTCCACTAGAATAGAAGAAATCAACTTTGAGTTCAAAGTTAGTCTTCCTAAAAATGAGTCTTATTAGGTTTGTGTTGATCACAAAAAAATCTTATTTTTTCAGCATGAAGAGTATTACCATTCTGCGTCTATTCATTCAGCGCAACATAAACCATCCTATGTCCAAGGAAACAGCTACACAGTCAATTAGAGACACAGCAAAATGACTCACCTACATCCAGCGTTATGCGTGGCTTCATCACTTCATTTTTTTCCCAAGCACCATAAAATGACACATTGGTGCAGAAGTCTTCCCATCTCTTTTTTTAGTTCATCAATGAATTTTCTGTTGCCCTTATCCAGAATGCGCCGCAGCTCATTCATCGCCTATAATGCAAGTCAATGTTAAAATCTGCAAAAATGCTTGCTTTTCATCATAAACCAAAACAAGTTAATCACTTACATGATAAAGATCCTTGACACATGGATATGCATCCAGGATCTTTGTTGGCCTTGTCCTGTTCTTTCAGAACATCACTATCAATGAAGGATCTTCTTGCTTGAAACTGCAGGTCAAGAATTTGGGAGACAGCATCTTGGTTGGGTTTTGGTTTCTTGTACAGCTCCTGCAGGGTCTGATAATGTCTGGCCTCTGCTGTCAGACCATCTTTGGCTGATGAAATGGAGGAGACAAATCAGTAAATCAGTCAAATAGATGAAATTGTTTGGAGCATCAAAATATATCAAATGACAATTCAAATGTAAAAATGCCTGTGATATATCATGATATCCAAAACTACCATAACATTGCCTAGCTTTCATACATTATCATTATTATTAAAATGGACATGTTTCTACTTACGTGAAGTGTGGCCATTACCAGAACTGCGCCCTGGTGTGTGACACAAAATAATTGTTGATCCACCAATTGAGTCTGCATCATGATCTTCTTCTTGGTCACTTGCTGAGAAGTCAATGTGATGCCTTTTCTTCTTGTGGCCCCTCTCTGGTGAATCTCTTGTGAAGATTCTTGTAAGTGCTCGCCTGTGGTAAATAAAATTTCACTCATTGAAAGAACAAATAAAGATGGAAAGTGAACATGCACAGATAAAAAAAAGTATCAGACAAAAATAACCACACGCTTCAAAATCTAAGTGCGCAAAATAATATAATCACTTACATGTTTCATTGTTTTGTCTTAATCCTTCAGCATGGGATAATAATACACTAGTCTTTGAGACATTGCAGTGACTTCATGCTTAGAAGGGTACCAGACCCCCTCTCCTTGCTGACTGGCTCTCAAGATAGAAATCATGCTGGTGACAGTGTTTCTCACCAGCCTGCGTCTCAGCTCTTTGAACATGACACATTTCCCCTCACTGGCAGGGCGGGCCATCTGGAAGTAGTGCTTACGAGCTTGCTCCAACTCACTGTCTGTATAGAGGGTGGGCAAACTTTTTTTAGCAACGGGCCACATGACAGACCTGCATCGAGTCGGCGGGCCACGGAAGGGGGGGTTGTAGGTAGGTACAGATTTAGTCCGGGTGCAGAATCGTTCTGGGCGTAGTGACTGCCCGATACGGCAACTCCATTGGGATATACCTCTACATCGCGGTCGAACGTGATATATGGATAGATCACGGTCAAAACGCTATTTCGCGGGTGATAGATAGATAGATATATAGATAGATAGATAGATAGTGTGTGTTGAATACATACATTCGTATATATGTATGTATATATATATATATATATATATATATATATATATATACGTATATATATGTATATATATATATATATACACATATATATATATATACGTATATATACGTATATATATATATATATATACATATATACGTATATATACGTATATATATATATATATATACATATATACGTATACGTATATATATATATATATATATATATATATATATATATATATATACGTATATACATATATATATATATATATATATACGTATATATATATATATATATATATATACGTATATATATATATATACGTATATATATATATATACGTATATATATATATATATATATATATATATATATATATACATATATATATATATATATACACGTATATATATATATATATATATATATATACACACGTATATATATATATATATATATATATATATATATATATATATATATATATATATATATACACGTATATATATATATATATACACACGTATATATACATATATATATATATATATATATATATATATATATATATATATACACGTATATATATATATATATATATATATATATATACACGTATATATATATATATATACACGTATATATATATATATATATATATATATATATATATATATATATATATATATATATATATACACGTATATATATATATATATATATATATATATATATATATATGGGGGGGAATGGGCGTGGGGGGGTGGATGCTTTGTCTCATTTTGAGAAAAAAAAGCTAATATTGTGAACACTTAAATTAAGAAGAATTGCACTGTTAGTAGGTCTGGTTTTAAGATCTTTTCATTCAAATTAAGAAAGAAGCAAACGTGAAAAAAGAATTGAGAAGCTAGTATCAAGTTTATTTGACTTAGTACAGTCCTTGGAATGAGTGCTTTACTGTTTATTTCAAGAGTTTTTCCATTCTTCAAATGCCTAGATATATCGTCTTATTTTAAGAAATCTTACTGCATTGGCAGATAATTTGACTTGTTTCTAGCCTGTTCTTTCTCAACGTACCATCCTTCTCCAACGTTGGACTCATTTAGAACGACTAAAATCCTCATTGCAGGTTCAAGTGTCATTTCTAAGTTAGGTTAGATTTTTGACTGCCTTCACGCGGGCCGGACAGAGACACGCCGTAGTTTGGCCATGCCTGATCTACAGGAAACACATCTCTCTCAGCAAGAGCTAAATCAACATGATTTAAAAGCTAAACTCGACACAACTAATGGCAACAGAAGTAAGACCCGCCTGTCGAAACTTGTCAACGTCTCTCTAGCCGAACTCGGGACGTTTGATGTTTGGAGGGACCTCCACCCGTTACAGAGAACTATTTCTTTTATTAACATTACAGACAGATACAGAATAGAGGAATGTAAAATAGGAACGACTGACTTGTACTGACACAGTATTAATTACCTTATTATTTGTCTAAATAAGAGGAAGAAAAACACACTTTGGAGATTAAATGTGGGTATGCTAAATAATCCAAAAACACTGGAGGAGGTTAAGAAAGAGATTAAATGCTCTATGGAGGAGAACATAGATAGTCCAGTAGACACTACCATACTGTGGGACACAATTAAAGCTGTGATGAGAGGGAGGTTAATAGCGAGGGCAGCCTATCAAAAAAAGACTAGATGTGGCGAGGGGGAGGGTCTGGCGGAGGTGGAGACAATTCAGATGGTGGGTATAAAGGAAAATTGGGGGGACAATGCCACCTGGGGAGTTGCAGGAAGAGCTTAATCGGACTAAGCAATAATTTGGTTTTCTCGTCCAATCGGAGTTCACACCTTGTCCCCCTATACATGCAGCTGAGAAATTTGAATTACTGACGGGAACGTGTCCTCCTCCCAACAGTAGGGGGTGGAGTGAGCCTTTTCAGCTGGTCAGCTGCTTTCGGTTGACATATTACATCATTACAATATAGAATGACAGTTCATAATGTACGTGTTACTTACTTTGCAGATAAGCTGTACCCTATTTCTTGTCTCATGGTTATCTTAAAAGATAACCATGAGACAAGAACGTTGTTTGCTGTTGGAGGGCTACAACAACACAATGTCTTCGATGCTACGCTTTGTGCCGTCGCTACGGACCCCAAACTCTCGTTCTTATTGGATGCGGGTTCGGAGCAGACTGGTGGGAGAGTTTGTGTACAGGTTTTGCAAAGGAACGGTGTCTTCAGTTATACACACGCTCATTAAAGTGCCGACCGTAGAGGAAGCTTGTGCCACTGCACGCCGTTTCCAGCAGAATAACAGCGAAATTATCGAAATAAAAACAAATCAGAAAAACATCTCTTTGCTGTGCTTTTATTTACAAAGTTGAAATTCTTCTAACTTACAAAAAATGTGAACGAAAAGGTAGAAATATAAATACGAAGGAATACGTATTTGTTCAGGGCTGCGCAAAGCCGGAGCCCTGCATTTGCTGCGCTACCCTTTTAAAAAAGGTCTCTGTTGTGTGTTATTTTAATATGTCCATCTCTTTTAGAAGAGAAAGCATCGCCCCGGTCTCATCCTCTCTCCAAATGTCAACATTCTTATTCGAGTTTGCTGGTTGTTTCACGCCGTCTGTTTTGTTAGACGACGTAGTTGTGCGGTGGCGCGTGCGCACTTACGTTGTCCAGTTAATAATCCGACTAAGGCGTATACATGGCCGAGAAATTAGAATTCCAATCGCATTATCTGGGTGTCTCAATCGGAGTTCTCCGATTCCAATCGGAGTTCTCAAACTCCGATCATAATCAGACGAAGGCAATAATTCAAATTTCTCTAGTACCATGTAAACGCACTGAGGGACGCAAAGACTGCACTCCGGCGCAGGTGTGATTGATGACGCGAAGGTGGGGGCAAACCCACCTGCCACATAGTTAATTAATTCAATTAATTCATTAAAGTGCTTTTTGAACCTTTGGCCGCTCCGTAGATTGTGGAAACGGGAAATGAATTGACTCACAGCACACAGTCACACGCTTGCAGCCGGCTTGTAAGCACAACAAAAAAAAGAAAAAGACACTGAGCGTAGATGAGCACTAGGAAGGACTAACATGGATAAGGCGTCAATTGTAAATGGAAAGTTCCACTTCAAAACCCTGCCAGATGGCAGTCTTGACAGGACAAAAGTGATATGCATTTACTGTAAAGCTGTATTTAGTTTCCACCGGAGTACGAGCAGTCTTACGTTTCACTTGTCTGCGAAGCATACAGCTGATGCGGAGAGCCCTCCGCCCCCTTCTGAGGTAAAGCAAACCACGTTGGATGGTGTGGCACGGAGACCACTGCCCCCTGTTTAATGCACACTTTATTTATTGTTTTGATTTAATTTAATTTATTTTGTGCATCACAGTTTGATGCAATGCATAAGTGTCATCCTTTTGTCTTAATGGCTGCTGAAAAAAGGGGATGAATAGTTCAAGTTCGAGTTGAAAAGTAAAATAGAGAAATTTTGTTAGTACTAGTAATCATTACTATGTAATGTTACAGTTATGCCCATCTGTTATCTTTGTTGGGCTTGACTTTATGATTATTTTTTTTTTACCCTGTGCATCTTTTGTTTTGTTAGTAGTACTTGTCATTGCTCCAACACGAATAAACATGCTGCATCCCACTAGATGGCGCATTTGCCTTATTTACAAGCACCACGGTCATCAGAGCTGATTGCTGCCACTCTCAGCAGCGTGCGTCTACTAAGGTCTACTAAGATTCCACTGTAGATTACAAACGTAGCGCTGTTTGTAGTTCTGGCTTGACAGTCAGGCGAGGTGGAAAGTCAAGCACAAACACCTACAAAATAGTTGTATATATAAAAAAAAAAAAACAAACAAACATAAAAATGCAAAATAAATTCATGAATATTCTTGTTATTGAACTATGGATCATGGAATTACTTGATATTGATAAAACAAAGTGGTGATGACATTCATGTGTTCAAATTTGTTTGTCACAGCAGATAAACAAACCTTGGGCCAGCGGTCCAACACAGTTGCCAGTAGCGCAGCAAAATCCTGGGCGGAGTCTGTTACAAGCCCGTGTTCAAGGTTGTTGCCCGGGGCGAGAACACAAAACCATCCACAAGTGGACAGAGATGTGAGTCTCCCACCACCAGAACAAAAACATAAAGAAACTCGTGGCTTGACAAAATCACGACCCATACCTTCTTGTCTGGTTGCTGGGCCTTAAGAACGAACTTGCACTGTTTTGTCAGTCAGGAGCAAAACGGGCCATCTTCGCACCCAGGTCGCTGACCAGTACCGCGCCCTGTGTAAATTGACAAAAAAGAAAAATCTAAATATGTTTTTGTAAGATTTTTTTGGAATACAACATAACAACACAGGCAGAACATGAAATCATGAACGTGGAAGTACTCACGACGTTCAAAGTCCTTCCGAGGTGGAAAAGGTGTCCAATCCCGTTTTTGCTCCAGGCGTCGTTTCATGGCCAGAGAGCGACGGAATGCCTTGGTGTTCGGCATCTGAACAATGAAATGAAAGATTGTGTCATTTTCAATGAAGGACAATGATAACACAAGTTTACAGAAAAAAGTGATGTTTTCTCACACACGACATCAAAACACAGAAAGGTTTCTGTACCTTTGCAGCTGGAGACGATGAGCTTAAATCAATAAAGCAAAAGAAAATGTGTATGTGTACTCTTGGACCCTAACCCTAATGCCATACAAGTCTATGGGGTGAAATTTCAACTTTGTCCTACAGATATGGGGCCACTTGCTTTTTCATCAGGAGCCCCCAAGAAGCGCCCACGCCAAATTTGGGGCTTCTAGTACTTGAGGAACCCCGAAACCCTAACCCTAATTTCAGCTAAGCCTAACCCTAACCCTAGTTTCAGCCTTATTGTTAACCCTAATTCAATGCAAGTCTATGGGGTGAATTTTCAACTTTGTCCTAGAGACATGGGGCCACTTGCTTTTTCATCAGGAGCCCCCAAGAAGCGCCCACGCCAAATTTGGGGCTTCTAGTACTTGAGGAACCCCGAAACCCTAACCCTAATTTCAGCTAACCCTAACCCTAACCCTAACCCTAGTTTCAGCCTTATTGTTAACCCTAATTCAATGCAAGTCTATGGGGTGAATTTTCAACTTTGTCCTAGAGACATGGGGACACTTGCTTTTTCATCAGGAGCCCCCAAGAAGTGCCCACGCTAGATTTGGGGCTTCTAGCCAATGAGGAAAAATTTGGAGCAGACAGGACAGGGTTACAGCTAAGAAGGCACTTAAGATCCTCAAAGGACTGTTGCCACTCACTAGACCAAACAAATGGTTTCAATGGACTGGTTAATTCTTCTCTCGTGGCCGGCAGCTCCACTGCCTTAGTGCTGGAGATGAACGCTCAGGGGTGCCGCCAGGAATTTTGGGCCCCCTGAAAAAAAACAAAAACAAATGGGCCTCCTTTGCGCAGCGCTTGTCAAAAGCTTCACATCACTCAAAAAATACAGTATAGTTCAATAATAGTGCTTGAGTCCATCTTTGACAGTGTCAATGTATTTTTATTGTGAATTCTCCTAAAAAGCAAACTCTTAACATTGATGAATGATTCATGAAAAAAACACTTGATGTTTCTCGGACAAAGTTGAGCTTTGACCTTCATAGACTTGCACTGCATTAGGGTTTAGCGATAAGGCTGGAATTAGAGTGAGGGTTTCGGGGTTCCTCACGGGCTAGAAGCCCCAAATTTGGCATGGGTGTGTCCAGGAGGATCCTGATGAACCTGAAAGTGGCCCCATGTCCCTATGACAAAGTTGACCTTTGACCCTCATAGACTTGTATGGCATTAGGGTTATCGATAAGCGATACAAACCTGGTGAGTTTAAGACTTAGTGACTCTACGTACATGAATGTATGGGGTACCCCGTCCTTACTTTGTTCCAACCTTCCCTCCACAAACCTGGCTGTCCAGTGCAGAAGTCAAAGTGAGAGAGAGAACAAAGAAGGAGGAGGGCCTGTGACGCCGCTGCTGATTGGCTCGTTGGTCGGTTGAATGAGCCAATTCTAGAGCTCCCCTCGGTGTCCACACACTGCAAAATATATCTAAGAAATAAACACTTAAATTGAGAAAGAACAGGCTAGAAACAAGTCAAATTATCTGCCAATGCAGTAAGATATTTAGACTTGGTAAGATTTCTTAAAATAAGACGATATATCTAGGCATTTGAAGAATGGAAAAACTCTTGAAATAAACAGTAAAGCACTCATTCCAAGGACTGTACTAAGTCAAATAAACTTGATACTAGCTTCTCAATTCTTTTTTCACGTTTGCTTCTTTCTTAATTTGAATGAAAAGATCTTAAAACCAGACCTACTAACAGTGCAATTCTTCTTAATTTAAGTGTTCACAATATTAGCTTTTTTTTCTCAAAATGAGACAAAGCATCCACCCCACCTACGCCCATTCCCCCCCCAAAAAAGATAATTCAGCAAACAGAATTAATATTGTCAACAACTATTTATTCACTTAAATTGCTGACAGTGCCTTCACTGCCTTGTAATAAAAACGTCACTAAGGCATTGCATCTTAAAACAATCTCAAGCAATCATTTCTAGAACGCAAGTAATGTTGTGTTGTTACAATATTCACCGTCATCATTATTGAATATTGATTCAGATTCCCTGACACAAAAAAAACAAAAACAGTATGGGGACAGCATATAGTGTTGTGTTCCTATCACCACTGATAACATGTTTGTTCCAACAGACTCCCACCCACCCTCAAGTTACAACTACCAGGGGAGTGTATCACTACCTATGCCTAGTACACAGCTCTACTCCCCAATAAAATCTTTCCATTCTGCCATGGTCTTTTTTGTATGAGGCTGTGGTGTCTCACTCATGGATAGTGTCCTGTAGCACTTCTGTCTGAATGACAGAGAGAAGGGTTGCCACACACTTTTGGATATGTGAGGTGCAGGGCATAGTAGTAATCCATCAGATGAAGCAGACCGTCACTCAAGTCTTCCTTGGCAAGCGTGGTGGCGGGAGTGGCTCCAAGACAGATGAGACAGTGGGTCCCATCAAACAGCAACACAGGACTGCAGAAAGACCTCTTCTGCAAGTACATTGTGGGATCTTCTGTTGGCTAAAGAAAAAGAAGAAGGAAACGCCACATCCATGCATGGAACTATGAAGTGTTGAATGTGAGAAAATGCAAACAAACTTTCACCTGAATGACATGAAGCAGTGCCTCACTGGCATGTCCCACTCACCTACATCCAGCGTTATGCGTGGCTTCATCACTTCATTTTTTTTCCAAACACCATAAAATTACACATTGGTGCAGAAGTCTTCCCATCTCTTTTTTTAGTTCATCAATGAATTTTCTGTTGCCCTTATCCAGAATGCGCCGCAGCTCATTCATCGCCTATAATGCAAGTCAGTGTTAAAATCTGCAAAAATGCTTGCTTTTCATCATAAACCAAAACAAGTTAATCACTTACACGATAAAGATCCTTGACACATGGATATGCATCCAGGATCTTTGTTGGCCTTGTCCTGTTCTTTCAGAACATCACTATCAATGAAGGATCTTCTTGCTTGAAACTGCAGCTCAAGAATTTGGGAGACAGCATCTTGGTTGGGTTTTGGTTTCTTGTACAGCTCCTGCAGGGTCTGATAATGTCTGGCCTGTGCTGTCAGACCATCTTTGGCTGATGAAATGGAGGAGACAAATCAGTAAATCAGTCAAATGGATGAAATTGTTTGGAGCATCAAAATATATCAAATGACAATTCAAATGTAAAAATGCCTGTGATATATCATGATATCCAAAACTATCAAAACATTGCCTAGCTTTCATACATTATCATTATTATTAAAATGGACATGTTTCTACTTATGTGAAGTGTGGCCATTATCAGAACTGCGCCCTGGTGTGTGACACAAAATAATTGTTGATCCACCAATTGAGTCTGCATCATGATCTTCTTCTTGGTCATTTGCTGACAAGTCAATGCGATGCCTTTTCTTCTTGTGGCCCCTCTCTGGTGAATCTCTTGTGAAGATTCTTGTAAGTGCTCGCCTGTGGTAAATAAAATTTCACTCATTGAAAGAACAAATAAAGATGGAAAGTGAACATGCACAGATAAAAAAAAGTATCAGCCAAAAATAACCACACGCTTCAAAATCTAAGTGCGCAAAATAATATAATCACTTACATGTTTCATTGTTTTGTCTTAATCCTTCAGCATGGGATAATACTCCACTAGTCTTTGAGACATTGCAGTGACTTCATGCTTAGAAGGGTACCGGACCCCCTCTCCTTGCTGACTGGCTCTCAAGATAGAAATCATGCTGGTGACAGTGTTTCTCACCAGCCTGCGTCTCAGCTCTTTGAACATGATACATTTCCCCTCACTGGCAGTGCGGGCCATCTGGAAGTAGTGCTTACGAGCTTGTGAAGAGAGAGAGAGAGAGAGAGAGAGAGAGAGAGAGAGAGAGAGAGAGAGAGAGAGAGAGAGAGAGAGAGAATTTCGTGTATACAATATAATACAAAGTACTGTAAATACGGCAGGGATTGACAGAAAAAAAAGATAACCTTAATCAACCGATGTAGTTTGTCCTAATAGAGTTGCCGTATGTGACGTTGTTGGCATTCGCCCACTGGACAGAGGCGACTGCCAATTACGTCACATACGGCAACTCTATAAACGTACCGCGATCTATCCATATATCACGTTCAAACGCGATGTAGAGGTATGTCCCAATGGAGTTGCCGTATCGGCAGTCACTTCTGCCCGGAACGATTCTGCACCCGGACTAATTCTGTACCTACACCTCGTTGACGGGGGGGAAGCACGCTATCGCTATCGCGCTACACTAACTCGGCAAAGTTACGTGCCAACAAAGTTTCGTTGGGGGGTGCGGTGTTGGGGGGTTATGACTGGCTTCACGCGGGCCGGACAGAGACACGCAGCGGGCCGGATGTGGCCCGCGGGCCGGGGTTTGCCCATGTCTAGTACAGACAACATATTGTGGAGGAGCAGGAAGCTGTAGGGTCCTCTTTGGGCTGCTTTTCACCAAAGGAGTGGATGTCTGAGGACAGATTGGAGATGTTCCTCCTGGTGAAGACACAGTTCCTGGCTTCATTCGGGGCAGCCTTGTCTGGTACGGTGGAATTCTCAGCCGAGAGGAAACCAGATCCAAAACATTATCAACAAGAGAGAAACAATAGACACAATTAGGAAAAAAGAAAAAAAAAGTGTTATGCTCGATGTTTTCAGAGCAAAGTAGGTAACCAATCACATCTACACTAATAAGGGCCCAAATCCGTTTCCTCCTGAGAAAGTGTTCTGGTCCAGGAAAAAGGTCTCTCAAATCATCACGACGGAGGGTGTGGAGCAAGACTTCATCGATGTTGGCAGCTATAAAGACAGTCCAATCATTAACAAACCTTTTAGACTTAACAACTCATACATTTTTTCACTAATGAATTTAATTCAACTTGACAAGTCAAACCAAGTTTGTTTTGTGCCAATTTCTGTTATCAGAATTAATTGTAAATGCAATCCAGTTTAGACATTTTGTCTCAAATTTGTAAAATACTTCTTTTTGAAATCAGTGTCAGCATACAGTTATTTTAATTACTTAGCGGACCAATCAAAGTCATGGAAATTTTTTCATACCTACACATGACATACCATTTAAAATTGATACTGTGACATCATCCAGCTCATCCATTATTGGACCCGGTTTGGATGTCCATTTCATTTCTCCTCAATCTGGCAGGGAAAAAAAAATCATCATATTAAGGTCACAATTAGGACAAGCTAGCCTTCCGACTCAAGATCCGTTTTTTTACAATGCCCATCTGCCATGGATCCCAAAGTTCCCATGCAATTAAAAGTTGTGACACCTTATCTGAATGATAACCCTAGACAGCTCAACGGATTGCTAGTCATACAGACAACAATCAAAATTGGAGTGAAACTTGTAACCACAATGCCTGCAACATGGTGGTACTTATGGTAATAATCAACAAATACCAGTGTTCTTCGTGACAAAATGACAACATCTGATAGGATTGTGCCACCTTGAACTGCAATCAACTTAAATATTGATAAAAACCAGCAAATTGTACCTAAACTACATCTTCAATCAATCCAATTTGAGCACCCTCTACCCCATAAACTGAAGAAACTGCAATACAAACTTGGTAGTACAGTATTTCGTCATGCCACATATAACTAGGAATGCTAATTGCTTGTTCACATGACTAGAATTGCAGTACATCAATCCAATACAAAATACACACTTGTCATCAAGCTCATAAATCCATCGAGTCGAGATGAGCACGTGCAAGGAGTCGGACTCCGTGAGTTCACGTAAACAGAGCATTGCGTTTGCGTAAATTATGCACGGCTATCGAGCTAGAAGCCGAGTCCGATTTGGTGCACACAACCACACTATAATGCCTCTCAATGTCCTAACCCATGCCACGCAACAAACGTGAAGAACCGATTTGAGTTTCTCACGGGACCAGCAGTGAAGTCACAACCGTCGCCCCAAATGAAATGTCGCAGCAGGAGCCTGAGGATTTTCTGAGTCAACATGCTGATCAACAGGTAACGTAATGTTGGCTTCCTTGACGACATTAGACAACTCCCTGTTTATATTTTATCCATATTTTAGTACAAAGCCTCCTCGTTTTATGATCTTTGACTTGTTCGGTTTTTGTTTTGACATTATGCTGTTAGTGTTTATTTCAAATTAACAAGAAGTACCGGTACAGATAGGAGGAACTTAATATAACACTTGCGTCAAACAAAGCATAACTAACTGTACATATCATGTCTACAGGAAGGAGCTGGTACATTAAGTGAGAATATTCAAGAATATTAAGAGAAGATATATTCAAGGTTGTCCTGAGGTCAACTGTACCAACCATTGACAGAGCTTATGGAGCAATTTGATGTTATTGTACAGTAAAAATGGAATATTGGAGCTGTCGCAAAACAAAACAAAAAGCCAACTTTAAGGCTTATTATCTCCAAAATGATACAGTAATCAATCACATTTAGAAATCAAATGTTTCTAAATGTCAAGTCAGTAATGTCAAGTCAGTGCTTGATGTGTCATCAGCAGGCGTCGGCGTCAGTAATGGGGCATCGGCGGGTTTCGGGCGGAATCGCCAGGCGTTGGGAAGCGTCGGCGGGTGTCGGGGGCTTGTGGCCAGGTGGCGGACGTCACGGCAGGCAGTGGCCAGGTGGGCTCAGTCCCGCAAACGCTGCTTACAGCTTTAATTTTGTATTGCTTTGATAACATTGTTTAAGTTGAGTTTAAATTTACACTATTTTTTTTTTCTTAGCTGCTAATTGTTCAAAAATGCTGAGGTTAAAAGTGTGTTTGCACAGTAAATGTTATGGCACTTTAATTCATATGGCAGTACATTTAAAATAACTGGCCGTCAAGTTCCAGGAACTGACAAACTGCACTGAGTTGAGTGAGATTCTCCAAAGGAACTCCAGTATAAATGTGGACTTTACATTCTAGTCCCCTGTGAAGAAAAACCCAAAAGTGAACGTTTTTGTGCCTCACCCTTTCTAACTGGGACATTTGCAAGGGAACGCAGACTGGTTATGCTGCTCCCTGATAAAAGAAAAATGTTTCTGCTGTTACCTCAGAAATTGCCTGTTATTATTGTGGCTCAGGATTTTGGAGGTAGATTTTTTTTTATCTTTCATAAGGAACAGGATAACAGTAATGCCCTGGCATTGGCAATAAGCTTTAATTTTGTATTTGCATTTTTTTAAACTTTAGATTTACATTAAAAATGTTTCTCTGTAAAGTGCTGATGTTAAGTGTTTGCACGATAAATGTTATGGTGCTTTCGTTTATATGGCAGAACATTTAAATTAAAGTGTATGAAAGACTTCTTTTAAATTCATAATTGGCTTTTGCGTATACGACGTGATTAATCGTGATTGATCAGGTAAATCATGCGATTAATTGCGATTAAAATTTTTAATCGTTGCCCAGCCCCAGTAAAAACATTTTTCTGGTGCCAGCATTTCGTGAGGCAGAAGTTGATTCATACTTCAGTGCCTTGGAGCGAATAGCTTCGCCAGTCAACTGGCCAAGAGACATGTGGCCTGTCCTTCTCCAATGCAAGCGGGTGGGAAAAGCACAGGAGTTGGTGTCTGCTCTTTTCTTAGAAGACAGCCTGCAATATGATGTTGTAAAGGAAGCAATTTTTCCTGCTTATGAGCTTGTTCCTGAGCCCTACCAGCAAAAATTTAGGAACCATAGAAAATCCAGTGGTCAAACCTTTGTCGAGTTTGCATGGGAGAAAAGCAACCTCTTTGATAAATGGTGTGCAGCTAATGATGTCAAAAATGACTTTGAGTCACTCCGTGAGCTCGTTCTTTTAGAAGATTTTAAAGACTCTTTGCCAGAGAAGGTGGTAATGTTCTTGAATGAACAGAAAGTGTCGTCATTGTCCAAGGCTGCTGTCCTCGCAGATGAGTTTGTGTTGACCCACAAAAATGTCATCTCATCTTCCCCCCCGATCGGACACGCCTTCTGCTTCTCGTCCCACAAGAGCCGAGTCTAGCCACCTCCCCCTTGAAAAGGCTAGAGGGAAGGGACTTCTGGTTTGGCCATAAAGCGGTAGACTGCGCGACACCAGGGCTCTCGACCGTCTAGGGTAAAAACTCCCCGAAAACTTGAATAACTATTGTCAGATATCATATTAACTACAAAGTGATCAGGGGAACGTTGGAATGGGAAGGAAAACTTGATTCAACCAAAACAGAAACACGGTAACAGACAATATGGCGGAACTACCAGCTTGCTCTGAAACAGAGGGAGATGGCGAAACAAACTCCTCGTGACTAACGACGCGAAAAAGGGCTCGGACATAGAAATTATTAGCAAGGAGATACGGGATTTAAAAATGGAATCAAAAGAAGTCCTTCGCACGTTTGGAGAAACACTGAGGAACGACGTGGAAAAAGACTTGGACGACTTCAAAGACGAAATAAATCAACAACTTGCGAAAGTCATCACCGAACAGGAGCTCCAAACCGGCAAGATCAACGAGGCTGAGTCGCGGATTGAAAAGCTAGAACGTTGGGCACAGGAAGCTAATGACACTCTGGTCATATCACTGAGAGAACAAAAAGCTCTTCAGGACAAGTTAACTGACCTGGAGTCCAGGCCGAGGAGAAACAACCTACGTATCTATGGAGTCACTGAAGGAGAGGAGGGAGAATCTGTGGCCAAGTTTGTGGAAGACCTGCTGAAAAGCGAACTGCACCTGCCAGCACATTTTAATTTCCAAATTCAGAGAGCACACCGCTCATTTGCACCGAAACCAGCGGACGGTGCCCAACCGAGACCCATCATTGTTAACTTTCTGGAATTTACTACCAAAGAGAGGGTCCTGAGAGAGCTATGGACAAAGAAAATAGAACTGGGGAATAAAGTACCGTCATTCCATCATGATTACACGACAGAGATGGTCCAAAAGAGAAAGGAGTACAACACTGCTAAAAGAATCCTGAAGGAGAAGGGCATCTGGTTCCACACGCCATTCACCAAGATGAGGACCCACTGGGATACGGAAACTCAAACCTACAACAGCGCAGAGGAGGTAAAGGAGGAATTGGCGAGACGCGGCCTGGCGTAGAAGACGGCGGTGGCGACGGGTGCGGAGGGGCCTGCGGCACTCGGTGCCCCACACTACGACGGAGTGGCAGTGCAAGGAGGGATCCTGGAGGGGCTACGCATCAGCACGACGCATCAATACGCATAGATCATCATCTATCAAAAAAAGACTAGATGTGGCGAGGGGGAGGGTCTGGCGGAGGTGGAGACAATTCAGATGGTGGGTATAAAGGAAAATTGGGGGGCGGTGGGGGGGGTTGCCTGACAATGCCACCTGGGGAGTTGCACCCCAGGAAATAAACTATAATAAAATTCCTCGGGCTACACAGGTTCGTTACGCTTTGAAATTTAAGGGGACGAGATGGACTTCCAATCAGTCAGCTTTTTTAACAGGTAGGCAGACTCAAGAAGACATTAGACGGGTCCTATACATAATAGATCAGATCCAAAAGCAGGGCCTGCGAGCTGTTACTGGTGAGCCTTGGCTGTGTGAATTGGAGATTTCTGTATCAAGTTCTTGGGAAACTGGGGTTCCAAGAAAAGTTAATACAGTGTATTCAAGGTCTCTACCAAGAACCTACGGCAAGGATAAAGATTAATGGTACTCGTCAAGGATGTTGCCTATGCGCTACATTGTTTGCTATGTTCATTGAGCCGCTGGCACAAATGATCAGACAAAGTAACAATCTAAAAGGAATACATATAGGAGAGCAGGGACATCTAACAGGGCTTTTTGCTGATGATATTATTTTGGTTCTCCAAGACTCGGACAGAACCTTACCTCATTTCATGTTGATAATAGAAACCTATGGTAAATACACAGGCAACAAGTTAAACATAGCAAACACTCAAATCCTCACGCTGAATTATCATCCAGGCCGAGAAATTAAAGGAAAATATAAAATCAAATGGAATTCCAAGGTTATCAAATATTTGGGTGTGCTATTGGCAAAAGATCTTTTGAAAAGGTTTGAAATCAATTAGAATGCTATTATCAATAATCTATAAGAGATCTAAGAAGAGTTTATGATTTTTTTTTTTTTTACCCTGTGCATCTTTTGTTTTGTTAGTAGTACTTGTCATTGCTCCAACACGAATAAACATGCTGCATCCCACTAGATGGCGCATTTGCCTTATTTACAAGCACCAGCGTGCGTCTACTAAGGTCTACTAAGATTCCACAATCTATTACACCTCGTGAGCAAAACAGGCAACAGGTAAAATTAAACATCTTCAGTTGAGCAACTCAAGCAAGTTAAACTGATTTAAAAACAAACAAACACTATAATACTAGGAAAAGAATCCTCTATATGTCAATAAATACAACAGATTGAATATTCATTAAAAAAAAAAAATGCTTACTTTAAATAAGAAAATCCAACAAACCAACAAGTGCAACACTAAAACGCAAACCAACAATCAAAATAATGCTTAATTGCCTTAGTTTCGTCCCACACTTATCAGCTTAGCTACTAAGAATAACACACATTATTCACCTGGACAGAAGGAGCTTCTGAGGAATGTGTTGGTCCTGGAGCTTCCTGGTCAGGATGTTCGGGAGATCCCTCTGGCTCAATGTCTGGAGCGCCAACATATTTTAGAATTGCTCCTGCAGAGACAAAGCTCATTAGATCATCAAGCAAAATAGATCAGAAGCGCATTTTAATATTTTATTATTACAGTGATGTTGCAGTAATATAGGAAAATTAAAAATTCATTTGTTTTTAAATTAAACGTTATGGTTGCAGTGTCCCTTTAAAGCTTTTACCCAATTACAAAACTGTCATTTTTAAGAGTTTTTGGCATTACTTTACACACTGTACTAGTTAAAGTAATAAAACTAAGATAAATGACCCACTGCCACAACAGTCTAAAATAGTCAACACCATG